>NC_034187.2:27043690-27206272 GCF_002021735.2 Oncorhynchus kisutch
GAGCATATTCCTGGTTCTCTAGGGTATGTGTGTGTTGAGGTGGTATTTCCGGTTGGCTGCTGCAGATGGGGGGGGCCAGTGGAGGTCATGGTGAGTACTGTAGGGAGTTGTGGGGACGATTGCCTCGGTGTGATGCTTTCTCTTGTACAGTTTTGTTGTCTAAATGTTTTACAAACTTAATTGGCATTCCCGTGGGAAGGCCGCCAGCTGTCTGCCTGATGGCAGGGGTTTTAATTGCTGCGTGGTAAAGGCGAGCTGCTGGCGAAGACTAGCGGAGCGGAGCTGGGCTGGGGTGCACCGCACACTGCACATGGCCTGATCAACCCCCGGGTTTATTTGTTTTTTCCCTGTTTGTTCACAAGGAGGCATTTCTTGTTCTGTACAGAGCAGAGCAGCTGCTATCTAACTACCATGAGGGCAGAGAGCGCGAGGCTGTGACGTGCTGTGATGTGTTGAGGCAGTGGTGAGTGACCACTCCCGGATCCTACGCAGATGGTCTGGGCCTGAGCTGGCACAGGTAAGACTGGGACAGGTGGAGGGGCCACTGGCAGGTAACAGTAGCCTGGTCAACCATAGTAAGATGTGCACTAGTGGAGGCTCCTTAGAGGAGGAAGGGGAGGACCATCTTGAGTGAATTTCATAAAAATGTAAATATTGAAACATTTCAAAAAATATCCTTTTTAGATAAAACTATACAAAATATATTCACGTCACCAAATAATTGATTAAAACATTGTTTTGCCTTGAAGGTCTATGGTAGCCTCAGCAGCACTCTGTAGGGTAGCACCGTGGTGTAGCCAGAGGACAGCTAGCTTCTGTCTTCCTCTGGGTACATTGACTTCAATGTGGTGAGTAGTTGACAAAGAGAGAGAGACAGTAGTTGAACAGTTTTGAACAAATTAATTTATTCAAAAATGACTGTGAAGCGCGAGAGAGAGAAAGAGAGAGAGAGCTATATTTCCTAATATACACTACTGTTCAATTACAGCCTTGCAGACCTTTGGCATTCTAGTTGTCAATTTGTTGAGGTAATACGAAGAGATTTCACCCCATGCTTCCTGAAACACCTCCCACAAGTTAGATTGGCTTGATGGGCACTTCTTACGGTCAAGCTGCTCCCACAACAGCTCAATAGTTTTGAGATCCGGTGACTGTGATGGCTATTCCATTATAGACAGAATACCAGCTGACTGCTTCTTCCCTAAATAGTTATTGCATAGTTTGGAGCTGTGCTTTGGGTCATTGTCCTGTTGTAGGAGGAAATTGGCTCCAATTAAGCGTAGTCCACAGGGTATGGCATGGCATCCTGTAGTCGCCTCTTCACTGTTGACCTTGAGACTGGTGTTTTGGGGGTACTATTTAATGAAACTGCCAGTTGAGGACTTGTGAGGCATCTGTTTCTCAAACTAGACACTCTAATGTACTTGTCCTCTTGCTCAGTTGTGCACCGGGGCCTCCCACTCTTCTTTATTTTCTGGTTAGAGACAGTTTGCGCTGTTCTGTGAAGGGAGTAGTTCGCAGCGCTATACGAGATCTTCAGTTTCTTGGCAATTTCTCACATGGAATAGCCTTCATTTCTCAGAACAAGAATAGACTGACGAGTTTCAAAAGAATGTTCTTTGTTTCTGGCCATTTTGAGCTTGTAATCGAACCAACAAATGCTGATGCTCCAAATACTCAACTAGTCTAAAGGCCAGTTTTATTGCTTCTTTAATCAGAACAGCAGTTTTCAGCTGTGCGAACATAATTGCAAAAGGGTTTTCCAATGATCAATTTACCTTTTCAAATGATACATTTGGATTAGCTAACACAACGTGCCATTGGTACACAGGAGTGATGGTTGCTGATAATGGGCCTCTGTACGCCTATGTAGATATTCCATAAAAAATCTGCAGTTTCCAGCTACAATAGTCATTTACAACATAAAAAATGTCTACACTGTATTTCTGATCAATTTGATGTTATTTTAATGGACAATAAATTAACGCAAGGAAATTTCTAAGTGACTCCAAACTTTTGTATATACACTACCGGTCAAAAGTTTGGACACACCTACTCATTCAAGGGTTTTTCTTTATTTAAAATGTTTTCTACATTGTAGAATAATAGTGAAGACATTAAAACTATGAAATAACACATATGGAATCATGTAGTAACCAAAAAAGTGTTAAACAAATCAAAATATGTTTTATATTGAGATTCTTCAAATAGCCACCATTTGCCTTGATGACAGCTTTGCACACTCTTGGCATTCTCTCAACCAGTTTCACCTGGAATACTTTTCCAACAGTCTTGAAGGAGTTTCCACATATGCTGAGTACTTGTTGGCTGCTTTTCCTTCACTCTGCGGTCTGACTCATCCCAAACCATCTCAATTTGGTTGAGGTCGGGGGATTGTGGAGGCCAGGTCATCAAATACAGTACTCCACTCTCATTCTTGATAAAATAGCCCTGACACAGTCTGGAGGTGTGTTGGGTCATTGTCCTGTTGAAAAACAAATTATAGTCCCACTCAGCCCAAACCAGAACGTATGGCGTATCGCTGCAGAATGCTGTGGTAGCCATGTTGGTTAAGTGTGCCTTGAATTCTAAATAAATCACAGACAGTGTCACCAACAAAGCCCCCCCTCACCATAACACCTCCTCCGTGCTTTATGGTGGGAAATATACATGCGGAGATCATCAGCTCATGCGCACCACGTCTCACAAAGACATGGCGATTGGAACCAAAAATCTCAAACCAAAAATCTCAGACCAAATACATTTCCACTGGTCTAATGTCCATTGCTCATGTTTCTTGGCTCAAGCAAGTCTCTTCTTCTTACTGGTGTCTTTTAGTAGTGGTGTCTTTGCAGCAATTCGACCAGGAAGGCCTGATTCACACAGTCTCCTCTGAACAGTTGATTTTGAGATGTGTCTGTTACTTGAACTCTGTGAAGCATTTATTTTGGCTGCAATTTCTGTGTCTGGTAACTCTCTAATTAACTTATCCTCTGCAGCAGAGGTAACTCTGGGTCATCCATTCCTGTGGCGGTTCTCATGAGAGCCAGTTTTATCATAGCGCTTGATGGTTTTTGTGACTGCACTTGAAGAAACGCTCAAAGTTCTTGAACTTTTCCGTATTGACTGACCGTCATGTCTTAAAGTAATGATGGACTGTAATTTCTCTTTGCTTATTTGTTCTTGCCATAATATGGACTTGGTCTTTTACCAAATAGGGCTATCTTCTGTATTCCACTCCTACTTTGTAACAACACAACTGATTGTCTCAAAAGCATTAAGAGGGAAAATAGTTCCACAAATTAAGTTAACAACCCACACCTGTTAATTAAAATCCATTCCAGGTGACTAACTCATGAAGCTGGTTGAGAGAATGCCAAGAGTGTGCAAAGCTGTTATCAAGGCAAAGGGTGGCTATTTGAAGAATCTCAATATAAAACATATTTTGATTTGTTTAACACTTTTTGGGCTACTACATGATTCCATATGTGTTATTTCATAGTTCACAATGTAGAAAATGGGTAAAAAAAAAATATATATAGAATGACTAGGTGTTCTAAAACTAACTAGGTAGTTTATATTTTTTTACTTTCACTTCAGTGCATTCAGACCCCTTGACTTTTCCCACATTTTGTTACGCTACAGCCTAATTCTAAACTTGATTAAATTGTTTTTTTTCCCTCCATCAATCTACCCCAAAATACCCCATAATGACAAAGCAAAAACAGGTATTTAATACATTTTTGCAAATGTATTCAAATGTAAAAACTGAAATATCACATTTACATACAGTTGATGATGGAAGTTTACATACACCTTAGCCAAATACATTTAAACTCCGTTTTTCACAATTCCTGACATTTAATTCTAGTAAACATTCCCTGTCTTAGGTCAGTTAGGATCACCACTTTATTTTAACATTGTGAAATGTCAAAATAATAGTAGGGAGAATTATTTATTTCAGCTTTTATTTCTTTCATCACATTCCCAGTGGGTCAGAAGTTTACATACACTCAATTAGTATTTGGAAGCATTACCTTTAAATGGTTTAACTTGGGTAAAATGTTTCGGGTAGCCTTCCACAAGCTTCCCACAATAAGTTGGGTGAATTTTGGCCCATTCCTCCTGACAGAGCTGGTGTAACTGAGTCAGGTTTGTATGCCTCCTTGCTCGCACACGCTTTTTCAGTTCTGCCCACACATTTTCTATGGGATTGAGGTCAGGGCTTGTGATGGCCACTCCAATAACTTGACTTTATGGTCCTTAAGCCATTTTGCCAAAACTTTAGAAGTATGCTTCGGGTCATTGTCAATTTGGAAGACCCATTTGCGACCAAGCTTTAACTTCCTGACTGATGTTTAGAGATGTTGCTTCAATATATCCACATACTTTTTAAATCCTCATGATGCCATCTATTTTGTGGAGTGCACCAGTCCCTCCTGCAGCAAAGCACCCCCACAACATGATGCTGCCACCCCCGTGCTTCACGGTTGGGATGGTGTTCTTTGGCTTACAAGCCTCCCTTTTTTGGTGTTTATGGTGTTTATCATTGCATACTATTGTTTGTACAGATGAACGGTACCTGGTACCTTCAGGCATTTGGAAATTGCTCCCAAGGATGAACCAGATTTGAGGAGGTCTAGAATTTATTTTCTGAGGTCTTGGCTGATTTCTTTTGATTTTCCCATGATGTCAAGCAAAGAGGCACTGAGTTTGAAGGTAGGCCTTGAAATACATCCACAGGTACATTCAAGTTCAATCTTGGTTTCATCAGACCAGAGAATCTTGTTTCTCATGGTGCGAGAATCTTTAGGTGCCTTTTGGCAAACTCCAAGCAGGCTGTCATGTGCCTTTTACTGAGGAGAGCCTTCCGTCTGGTCACTGTACCATAAAGGCCTGATTGGTGGAGTGCTGCAGAGATGGTTGTCCTTCTGGAAGCTTCTCCTATCTCCACAGAGGAACTATGGAGCTCTGTCAGAGTGACCATCAGGTTCTTTGTCATCTCCCTGACCAAGGCTCTTCTCCCCCGATTGCTCAGTTTGGCCGGGCGGCCAGCTGTAAGAAGAGTCTTGGTGGTTCCAAACTTCTTTCATTTACCAATGATGGAAGCCACTGTGTTCTTGGGGAACTACAATGCTGCAGAAATGTTTAGGTACTCGTCCCCAGATCTGTGCCTTTACACAATCCTGTCTCGTAGCTCTATGGACAATTCATTCGACCCTATGGCTTGGTTTTTGCTCTGCGATGCGCTGTCAACTGTGTGACCTTATATAGACAGTAGTGTGCCTTCCCAAATCATGTCCAATCAATTGAATTTACCAAAGTTGGATTCCAATCACGTTGTAGAAACATCTCAAGGATGAGCAATGGAAAAAGGATTCACCTGAGCTCAATTTCGAGTATAATAGCAAAGGGTCTGAATAATTATGTAAATAAGGTATTTCAGTTTAAAATGTTTAATATGTTGACAAACATTTCCAAAAACTTGTTTTCACTTTGTCATTATGGGGTATTATGTTTAGATTGATGATGGACATTTTCTATTTAATCAATTTTAGAATAAGGCTGCATTGTAACCAAATGTGGAAAAAGTCAAGGGGTCTGAATACTATTTGAAGGCGCTGTACCTGGCTAGTGAATGCAGCTAGTTAGTTTAGCCTACTCAAACACCAGGTTAAACCAGAGGGATGCTCTGTTAGCTAGCTGGCTGGCGATCCAACACTGGAACCATTCCACCGGGGTCCGCTGGAACTGCTAAATTGCTTTCTGTATACTACTGCATGATTGTAGCGGGTTTACTACCTCGTTAGTTCAAGTAGATATGTTGACTATGACGTTAATATGGTGAAAACGATGTAGGCCATGTGTAGCGGTTAGCGTTTAAGGTATGAAGGCTTGGCTTGGAAAGGTTTTTTCGCCTGGTCACAGACAGCTGTTGTATTGTGCACTGAAGTTCACAAGCAAAGGGAAGAGGTGATAGGAGGAGAGATTGTAGATGCGAGAAGGAATTATATATATATACAACAGGCAAAGTGATCATGGCTGCTCGGTCTGTGTTTGCGTGTGATCAGCTAGATCAGTTAGATGAAGGCAAGAGAGTGGAAGGTGGTTCTGAATGTGTCACTGTCTGTCACCTTGTTTACTGTAATTTCTCTCGACCTGTGCACTTACATTGTAAACTTTAATTCGTAGGTTGGGTTGTAGCAACCTCATGATGGTTATAGGGAAAATTAGAGTATCATATAGTAGCTTAAACCGATCAATGTTACATTGAGCTGGATGAACGGAATATGAATGATAGTCATCCAATATACTGTAATAGAAATAAGGCCATTCTCATAAAATAATTTTAAAATTATCTTCTCTCATCTTAAATGGCATTAACCGCCACTGATATGCACACATAGGAAGAGGCTAACAGGAAGACACTGGTTTAGCTGTCTTGGTATCTTCTTTCTCTGGTCAGAATGTGATGTTGTGCCAATGTGAAGCTTTTAGAGCCACTCCTTTCCTTTCCTGGGACAATGGTATAACATGGCAACTGACAGTTTGCACTCAAGCCTCAACTTCCCATTCTCACCTACTTCTCACCCCAGGAAATTGTGGTCGTCCCAGGGTAAGTATCTTACCTTTTCACACTTACATCCACCCCTTTAAATCTCCCTATCTGATGCCATACATGGTACTTTAAGTTTGAGATACAACTTTACAAAGCCCCTTTAAGCTTTATTTCTACTCAAAGGACTATATTTTAACTAATATAGTAGAATAAAGAACTCGAGGTGTATTATAGAGGTTTGCATAGGAGTTTAGTGGATCAGAAACAGATGGATGTGGCTATTTGGACTGATAACTGACTGCTGACACTTCATTTACCCGATATGGTATTAGAACTGACCATGTATGTATAGCTTCTTACTTTTTCGTGTTCTTATTTTTATTTGTTGTGAGTTTTTGTACTAGCTCATGGTATTTTTAGTGCTACATTGATATTGATTACTGCATTGTTAGGTTTGGAGCTTGCGAGAAAGGCATTTCACTGTACTTGTGCACGTGACATAAAACCTTGAAACATATCCTTCTACTCAACATTTTCTGATGCTTAGTGGCAGTGTTCACTTGTTTCAACCTTGTTGAATAACTATTACACACCTGATTTTTGTGTTCTGTCTTGAATTGTATTTTTCATTAGGTTGACTATTTTCTCTGTTTTCTGATACCAGAAACAGGGCTATACAACATGTATGTAGTTAAGGTACCTGGATGAAAGGGATAGAGAGGCTCAGAGTGAGTGTGAGGTGCTTCTACCCAGTGTGTGTGAGCAGAGAGTGAAGTAGCTGGCGCAGAGTATGTTAATCACAAAGGACTGTGTGAGTGAGTGTGACTTGCAGATCTCCACACACACACACACACATGCACACAGAGAGAGAGACCAATGCCTCGTATTCAGTGTAGACACCCCAGCATCCCCAGCTTCTGTAGACCCCCCCCCCCCCCCACCTTCTGTAAACCCCCCCCCAGCTTCTGTAGACCCCACCAAGGTATGTCAGTGGCCTGAGTGGATGGGGGTCAAGGGGAGGGGTGGGGGCCTGCACCAGCCAGCGGGCTCAGTCTGTGGGACATGTTGACTGAGAATATTATCACCAATCCATGGAGCTGCATAGTCACACAGGATAATCGGTACACGGTGGCGGCACAGCAGCAGGAAATGTAAAAGTTACCGGCTTTCAAGGGTAAACAGGGCTCGTCTTTCTGGCAAGGTGGCAACAGCTGAGCAATTTATAAACATTAGCTGGGGAACAAGGGGTACATATTAATGACTGGATCTCTAGATCTCCTTTTCAGACTGGGACCAGGACACAGGACATGTGAATGCAAGATGATTGACTTGTTATGTATGTAGTAAAACAGATGCGGGCTCAGAATTGCATGGATACCTCAATGCTGTCCATGAACACCATAGAATTCAGCCATCATGAGAGGTGTGCTTGTTTGGCCAACCCAAGAGGTATCCCTGAAGAATACTTCACCAGTATGTGGCATAATACACATCACACTCCTACCTTAAATGGCCTACTCTATAAAGCTCTTGGTTTAAGGCCAGTTGTGTTATTTTTTTAAAGGTCGAATATACAGGAAGTAAATGATCAATTGATTTAAAACTTAGTGAGGAGAGGAAAGCTGCATTCATTCCGCATGTGTCAGGGACTGTGGGGAACATATGCTGGGGTCTTTATTGGCATTCTGGAGGAGACAATCAATTAGCCATGAAGCTGTTTGTCCCAGAGGGCCACCGGTTAACCAGCCTATTTAGTGGCCACACACTCACCAACACAGTGATTGACTGGGATTGACTCCTTAGTCAGCTGTCACTGGGGGTGTATTTGTTAAAGGTTCTTAACGGAATTGGTTGATTAGAGACTGTTAGTAACTCATTATTATTCATTCATTATGCATTTGTCATTACTCAAAGTGACAAGGTTTTACATGGGAGGGGGATTGGGATACATGGAGCACGGAACAAGGAACAAGAAGCAGTGTGGAGAATGTGAAGTCTCAGAAAGGTGTACAGTGTGTTGAACCATATGGCACATGGCAACATAGGGAAATACAAGGCAGCATAGAAACACAGGGCATTTACATTTGATTTAACCCTTATTTTACCAGGTAAATTGATTAAGAACGCATTCTCATATACAGCAACCACCTGGGGAATAGTTACAGGGTAGAGGATGGGGGATGAATGAGCCAATTTGAAGCTTGGGATGATTAGGTGACCGTGATGGTATGAGGGCCAGATTAGGAATTTTAGCCAGGACACCAGGGTTAACACCCCTACTCTTACAATAAGTGCCATGGGATCTTTAGTGACTACAGAGAGTCAGGACACTCGTTTAATGTCCCATCCAAAAGACGGCACCCTACACAGGGCAATGTCCCCTTCACTGTCCTGGGGCATTGGGCTATTTTCTTTTGACCAGAGGAAAGAGTGCCTCCTACTGGCCCTCCAACACCACTTCCAGCAGTATCTGGTCTCCCATCTAGGGACCGATCAGGACCAACCCTGCTTAGATTCAGAGCCAAGTCAGCAGTGGGAAGCATGGTCGTATACTGCTGGCTAAAGGGAAACACAGGGAAACACAGGGAAACACAGGGAAACACAGGGAAACATAGGTTTCTGCAGTGCTGCCCCCGACCAGTGCAGCGTTGAGAGGAGCATGCAGAGCCACTGCTGATTATTCAACATGTTAATCTAATCCCGGGGCCTTTGGGTAGGAACCTGTGAAAGAGCCTGGTCTTTGTGTCGGGGGGGGGGTTAATCGTGTTTTGGAAACTCCGATCAGGGCTAATCTTCTGGCCTGCCTCTAATGTGGAGCAACTGATATCCTCTGCTGCAATAAATTAAGCTACTTATTAATCTAATTACAGTACATTCATCCTCACAAACTTTCATGTGACTTGGAAAGCTCCCTTCACCACTGAAATCTCTCTCGCGGTTGACTCCCCTCTCCTCTCTCTCCAGACCAGACTACATGGCCCCATTCGTCCCAATTAGGAGCCCTGTGGATACTGCCTCTAACAAACCTCTAGGCTCCAGCTAGAATTCCCAGCCAGACAGGGGTCAGCACAGACTCCCTCAACTCAGACTCCACCTCTTCTATTCTCTGTGTATTCCTTTCATGATTTAGGTTTCCTTAACTATGCCTCTCCACAGTTTTTCTACATTTTCTTTACTCTTGGTCTTCTCTGATTTTCTCCTCAACTGCTTCCTTTATTGTTCCTCCTCTGATTCATCTTCTGTTTCCTCTCTTCCTTTCTCTCACTGACTCTCCATCCCTCCACATTTTTCTCCACTCTGCAATTTTTTGGGCCTTCCCCTTCAAACCATGCACGTTGAAGTCAGTGTGACTTTTCCCAAAGTGCCTCTCTCCATGGTTCCCCTGATCTCAGTCAGGGTGAATGGGGCCTGCTGCCCATAGCATAGTGCTGCTCCTTCCCAGCCCTGGGCAGAGGTCAACTGGGCGGCTGGGGGGTGAAGCATGGGGGAAAATGTGGGAAGGTTGGGGAGTGGGATAGGTTGGTGTGGCAAAAAGAGAGTGAGATGACAGGTTCATTCCCTCCATGGACAGTGACCCCGAAGGGAGATGAAAGAGGCTCACGTCTGCACTTTAGCAGCTCAAACTGGGCTGCAATCATTCGTGAAGTCTCCCTTCTTCAGCCTCCCACCACCCCTCTCTCCTCCTTTCCCTGTCTTTCTCCATCCCTTTGATTCTAAGTGAGGTGGAGTGTGGCAGCCTATTCTGGCCTAGAACACTCCTTTCTCAAGCTCCTCCTACTTCTTATTTTCCTTGATGCCCTCTCTGTACAGGACAATGCCAGTGGGTGATGGCAATAGTTCACAATTCCCAGCTTCTAAGAGATACTTTTTAAAATCTAGCAAAACAATATTTTTAAGGGCTCGATTCAATATGCATCGCTGTTCAGTACTAGTACAGCGCGATTGAAATGTAAAAGTAATTTCGTATTGAGCCGGCATGCTGTATGCAACGTTTACCGCGAATGCAGTCTCTGCCACTGGGCACAGACGTCAATTCAATGTCTATTCCACATTGGGTCAACGTAATTTCATTGAAATGACATGGAAGTAACTTCGATGTAACCAGTGTGTGCCCATTGGGTGCGAACGTGGGAGCATTGCCTTTTAAAATTCAAGTCAAAAGTTGAGTTGCTCAAGTATTTACTTAATCTGCTTTGGGAGTTCATGTAGTTAAACAGCCCATGTGGAAAGGCAGCCACAGCGGCATAGCCTCAGGCTCAGCAGTTTGATATACTGTCATGCTCCCCGTCTCATCAGAGACAGAGTAGATCAGTGAGACGACCTTTAGCACTCCATGCTCAACGCACCTCAGCCTCCTCCAGAGGTATCATCTGTGCCGCATTAACCCTGGCCTTCTCCCTCTCTCAAGTGCGGTGCGGATGTGCTCGTTGCTCAAAGCTAACCGGAAGAGTTAAACGAAAGCAAAAGGGTCCGTGCTGCTATCAAACTCCCATTAGATACAGAGAATTGAGTGTACGCTCCGCATCGCGCTCCAAACGGCGATTTGATAACGCTGCGCAAAGGCAGGACAGGATGCTAATTGCATGCTGAATATTTATAGACCAGACAATTAGCTGTTGCCTTTTATATGCAAAATAATAACAACAGCAGCAGCGGCAACAGAGAGAGGGTGAGAGAGGGAGGAAGTAATTAAGATGCTCAAAACAGGACAGGGACATGCTGTCTGTTGTACTGTGATTTGTTGCTAACAAACACATTAATTAGCCTGTTATTGTGGGATAATGAAGTTGGCTGTGTCCTTTTCTGTCTGCCAAGTGGCATCCAAGACAAGGCAAGGATGTCCTTCCACCACCGCTACTGCTGACATGGCTGTGAGAACACGTGGGTGTTCAGTGGGGTCATAGAGCACAATGTGTGGCGGCATGGCTCCTGAGATAGGTGTCCTATCTGGCCAACACCACAACACATGATAGTGGATGCATAAAGCACAACACACACTGAATAACATCTATATAACCATATAAGCAGAAAATAACCATCACCTACAGAAGAGAAACGGCTCCCATCTATTTGTATATAGGTAGGCGTGTGTGTGTGTCTGTGGGCATACAAACACGTGACGGTAGGTGTATGCCTGACCACAGGTTAACGGAATCAACAGCATTGTCTGTCTGTCCGTCTAGCAGGATTAGGTGCAGCGAGAGCTGATTTGATATTTATGGCTGATAGTGCTTGTAAGTGTGCTCCCCCCTCCATTGTAGCTGAGATTCAGGCAAACCCCTCTTCATGTTCCCTCTTCATCTTCCTGCCTCAGTGTAGTAATAAGACTGATAAAGCAACACTTTGATAGAATCATCTCTGGGCCGCTCTCCTCTCCTCTCCTCTGTCTCTCACTCCTGCCAGCCTTGTCAGCTGTCATCGCTGTATCAGCCGCCTCTATTCTCTCCATCTCCTCTTCTCTCTCTCATTGTCTTTCTCTTTTTCTTCTTTAATTCCCTATATTTCTCAGTAATACCTGCCAATCAGAAGAATCTAGACTAATGAGTCTGTTTATGGTTACCTAGTCAAGTGTTTGTCGCTAATGAAGGAACACATAGTACTGTAAATGAGATGGGTATTATTAGTTGTTTGTTTGCAGATGCCTATTATGTTGCATTGGACTGATAACTTTCACTACTGGCTCCTGCAAGGATTTAGATGTGGTTAATCTGGGTGGGTTTTAGAGGTTGTAACAGTCACTTGAAGTTTGTCTTAACTATGTAAAAAATGTGCATGTGTAATAGTCACACTTAAAGCAATCCAACCCATTGCTCCACTGAAAATGGCACAAGGGACGTCACATCAGGCTGAGGAGTGAGTTTTACAGATACCACCATCTGCTACACATGCCCAGTTTGACCATGTCAACACTGTCAAACAGGTGAAAGCCACATTTAAGACTGAAGAGAATTCGTGGCAGTCACTTAACGCTCTGTCATGAAGAATAAGATGAGTCATGAGGGCAGAGCAGGGATAGAGAGGAGGAGGGCACATGGAGGGACACGACCCCTCCAGTCTCAGAAAGAGAAGTCTCCAGGTGGGCTGGCTGGGGGCCGAAGGTCATAGCTGTACCTACTTATTATTATCGTAACATTGAGATATAAACAGGTTCTAACAGTCAGTTACAACACAATTAAAGAGTTAATGTTGTGCCGATGTTTATTGTAACGGTTTGGCAGCCAGAGACACACACACACCTTGTTGCTCCCTGCTATGGGTTGTCACATGACATCAGTCAAGTCATTTATTGTATTGTGTATTTCCCCTGTCCCTCTCCCTTCCTCCTTCTCTCCCCATCTCTCTCCCTCTCCCTTCCTCCATCTCTCCCCATCTCTCTCCCTCTCCCTTCCTCCATTTCTCCCCATCTCTCTCCCTCTCCCTTCCTCCATCTCTCCCCATCTCTCCCCATCTCTCTCCATCTCTCCCCATCTCTCTCCCTCTCCCCCCATCTCTCTCCCTCTCCCTTCCTCCATCTCTCCCCATCTCTCCCCATCTCTCTCCATCTCTCCCCATCTCTCTCCCTCTCTCCCCATCTCTCTGCATCTCTCCCCATCTCTCTCCCTCTCTCCCCATCTCTCCCCATCTCTCTCCCCATCTCTCTCCCACTCTCCCCATCTCTCTCCCACTCTCCCCATCTCTCCCCCTCTCTCCCCATCTCTCCCCATCTCTCCCCCTCTCTCCCCATCTCTCCCCATCTCTTCCCATCTCTCCCCATCTCTCTCCCTCTCCCTTCCTCCATCTCTCCCCATCTCTCTCCCTCTCCCTTCCTCCATCTCTCCCCATCTCTCTCCATCTCCCTTCCTCCATCTCTCCCCATCTCTCTCCCTCTCCCTTCCTCCATCTCTCCCCATCTCTCTCCCTCTCCCTTCCTCCATCTGTCCACATCTCTCTCCCCATCTCTCCCCATCTCTCTCCCACTCTCCCCATCTCTCCCCATCTCTCCCCATCTCTCTCCCTCTCTCCCCATCTCTCCCCATCTCTCTCCCTCTCCCTTCCTCCATCTCTTTCCATCTCTCCCCATCTCTCTCCCTCTCTCTCCCTCTCCCTTCCTCCTTCTCTCCCCATCTCTCTCCCCATCTCTCTCCCTCTCCCTTCCTCCATCTCTCCCCATCTCTCTCCCTCTCCCTTCCTCCATCTCTCCCCATCTCTCTCCCTCTCCCTTCCTCCATCTCTCCACATCTCTCTCCCTCTCTCCCCATCTCTCCCCATCTCTCTCCCACTCTCCCCATCTCTCCCCATCTCTCTCCCTCTCTCCCCATCTCTCCCCATCTCTCTCCCTCTCCCTTCCTCCATCTCTCCCCATCTCTCTCCATTTCTCTCCCTCTCCCTTCCTCCATCTCTTTCCATCTCTCCCCATCTCTCTCCCCCTCTCTCCCTCTCCCTTCCTCCTTCTCTCCCCATCTCTCTCCCCATCTCTCACCCTCTCCCTTCCTCCATCTCTCCCCATCTCTCCCCATCTCTCTCCCACTAATCTCTGCAGGTATTTCTCCTCGGCTGCTGTTATTAGAATTCAGCGAATGCTCTCTATTGATGCATGTCAGAGGCTCATTCTTTCATCTCCAACATTTAATTTACCATCCTGTTGTGCCACTAATCCTGTGTCGTGCCATTTCCTCTGCTCCTCAGATTGCTCTCTCAAAACCCCCTCTCCGCCAGATAAAGAGGAAGGTAATCGCCATTGTCTGCTACAGATACACCAGAGACGGCCCCCACCCCCCTCAGGCCAAATTAAAGGGCTGTCCTGCCCTCACTCCTGCTTAATCACCCGCCTCACATCTCTGTGCCTCTCTATGCGAGTGGACTCCAGGGTTGCTGCACTTTCATCCACAAATAGGCTTTCACCGAGAATCACCCATGGCTAGCCTCCGACGAGGAGATCCCCATACACTCCTCTGCTCTGTCTTTCTCTGTCATCCTCACTTTCTTCAGAGTCCCCCCTGTGAGCAAGCATGAAGAGTGCACTACGTTCACTTCTAACACGGAGCCCGATATTGAAACTCCCCCAGCCTCGGAGGTCTATTGTACAGAGGCTATTGAGATATTTGCATGTGCAGTAGCATTTGTTTGTGGCAGTAGCTACTCTTCCTGGTGTCCACAAAAACACAAAACATGACAAGTAACAGAACACTGGTACACTGATAGAAAAGGACAGTCACACACATTTTAAAATACAACATAATAAAACCAATACAATTTTGTTATTTTTTTAATAATACGAAACAAAACAACAAAAAGAGTGTGTGTGTTTTGAGTGTGTCTGTATTTGTGTGTGCATGTGTCCTCACAGTCCCTGCCATTCCATTAAATGTTTTGTACTTTTTACAGGTTTAAACCTGTTCGGAACGTCTTCTAACCTAACCACGCCCAGATTACGTCTTTTTGACATCATTGAAAAATACGTCTCATTTTGGTTGATATTGTTTTTGTTGTTGAAATCTGGCCAGTTATCTAAATGCTACTTAATTAACAGACACCAATCTATATAAACATGTCCAAAGGGTTTGTGGGGCATGCACCCATTGTACAGTTGAAGTCTAAAGTTGAAATACACCTTAGCCAAATACATTTAAACTCCTGACATTTAATCCTAGTAAACATTCCCTGTCTTAGGTCAGTTCGGATCACCACTTTATTTTAAGAATGTGAAATGTCCGAATAATAGCAGAGAGTACGATATATTTCCGCTTTTCTTTCTTTCATCACATTCCCAGTGCGTCAGAAGTTTACATGCTACCAAATACTAATTGAGTGTATTGCTTTTAAATGGTTTAACTTGGGTCAAACGTTTAGGGTATTCTTCCACAAGCTTCCCACAATAAGTTGGGGGAATTTTGGCCCATTCCTCCTGACAGAGCTGGTGTAACTGAGTCAGGTTTGTATGCCTCCTTGCTCGCACATGCTTTTTCAGTTCTGCCCACACATTTTCTATACGATTGAGGTCAGGGCTTTGCTCCCATATGGGTTGTTAAGGACCTTGTTGTCCTTAAGCCATTTTGCCACAACTTTGGAAGTATGCTTGGGGTCATTGTCAATTTGGAAGTCCCATTTGTGACCAAGCTTTAACTTCCTGACTGATGTCTTTAGATGTTGCTTCAATACATCCACATAATTTTTAATTCCTCATGATGCAATCTATTTTGTGAAGTACACCAGTCCCTCCTGCAGCAAAGCACCCCCACAACATGATGCTGCCACCCCCATGCTTCACAGTTGGGATGGTGTTCTTCGGCTTGCAAGCATCCCCCTTTTTCCTCCAAACATAACAATGGTCATTATGTCCAAACGGTTCTATTTTTGTTTCATCAGACCAGAGGACATTTCTCCAAAAAGTACGATCATTGTCCCCATGTGCCTTTGCAAACCGTAGTCTGGCTTTTTTATGGCGGTTTTAGAGCTGCGTGGTCCCATGCTGTTTATACTTGCGTACTATTGTTTGTACAGATGAATGTGGTACCTTCAGGCGTTTGGAAATTGCCCCCAAGATGCTGAGGTCTTGGCTGATTTCTTTTGATTTCCCCATGATGTCAAGCAAAGAGGCACTGAGTTTGAAGGTAGGCCTTGAAATACATCCACAGGTACACCTCCAGTTGACTCAAATTATTTCAATTAGCCTATCAGAAGCTTCTAAAGCCATGATATCATTTTCTGGAATTTTCCAAGCTGTTTACAGGCACAGTCAACTTGGTGTATGTAAACTTCTGACCCACCTGCATTGCTTGCTGTTTGGGGTTTTAGGCTGGGTTTCTGTACAGCACTTTGAGATATCAGCTGATGTACGAAGGGCTATATAAATAAATTTGATTTGATTTGATTTGATACAGTGAATTATAAGTGAAATTATCTGTCTGTAAACAATTGTTGGAAAAATTACTTGTCATTAACATAGTAGATGTTCTAACTGACTTGCCAAAACTATAGTTTGTTAACAAGAAATTTGTGGATTGGCTGAAAAATAAGTTTGAATGAATCCAACCTAAGTGTATGTAAACTTCCGACTTCAACTGTATATAACACACTAGAACATTTACAATTATAAACATTTGAGTAATGTTCTTTTTCAGCAGGGTTTGCATGATTCTGTAGCGCATACTTGGAAAACAACAGCTAGCAGAGCACACCAAAGTGGGTTAGGATCTCGTGGCATGCTGTACCCAATCAACACGGGGGGCTTCATGCAGGCCGGCAGAGTCCGGCAGAGTCATATTACTCTGGACTCCGGCTAGTGGTACTCAGGCCGAGTACACGTAAGCTTATCCGGCCCGATTAACTTTTTCAGGAATAGGGCCATTTGAGGTTTTTATTCAGCAGGTGATGAAATACCATGTTACAAAAGTACGTGAACACCCCTTAAAATTAATGGATTAACCAATTGTTCTTTATAAAAATGTAAAAAACATATTATTATTACATTTGACCCCTATTTCTCCCCAGTTTCAGGATTTCCAATTGGTAGTTACATTGTTGTCCCATCGCTGCAACTCCTGTATGGGAGAGGCGAAGGTCGAAAGCCATGCGCCCCCCGAAATATGACCCTGCCAAGCCTCACTGCTTCTTCAAATCAAATCAAACCTGGCGCACTAGGTGGTGCTAAGTTAGATAGGTAGTGGGTAGGCAGGTTAGATAAGAGAGGGTAAGTTAGATAGGTAGTGGGTAGGCAGGTTAGATAGGAGAGGGTAGGTTAGATAGGTAGTGGGTAGGCAGGTTAGATAGGAGAGGGTAAGTTAGATAGGTAGTGGGTAGGCAGGTTAGATAGGTTGTGGGTAGGCAGGTTAGATAGGAGAGGGTAGGTTAGATAGGTTGTGGGTAGGCAGGTTAGATAGGAGAGGGTAGGTTAGATAGGTAGTGGGTAGGCAGGTTAGATAAGAGAGGGTAAGTTAGATAGGTAGTGGGTAGGCAGGTTAGATAGGAGAGGGTAGATTAGATAGGTAGTGGGTAGGCAGGTTAGATAGGAGAGGGTAAGTTAGATAGGTAGTGGGTAGGCAGGTTAGATAGGAGAGGGTAAGTTAGATAGGTGGTGGGTAGGCAGGTTAGATAGGTAGTGGGTAGGCAGGTTAGATAGGAGAGGGTAGGTTAGATAGGTAGTGGGTAGGCAGGTTAGATAGGAGAGGGTAGGTTAGATAGGTGGTGGGTAGGCAGGTTAGATAGGAGAGGGCAGGTTAGATAGGTAGTGGGTAGGCAGGTTAGATAGGAGAGGGTAGGTTAGATAGGTAGTGGGTAGGCAGGTTAGATAGGTTGTGGGTAGGCAGGTTAGATAGGAGAGGGCAGGTTAGATAGGTTGTGGGTAGGCAGGTTAGATAGGTTGTGAGTAGGCAGGTTAGATAGGAGAGGGGGGCTTTGACATTTACTTTCTTTGCTTTGGTTCCGTCCAGCCCCTTTTCCCCATATTACTGTGTGACCGAATAAATTCCTTGTAAACGGTACCACATTCTGCCTTTTGTCATCCTTACTCGCACCAACAGTCCGTACCTCTTTCACTTCACGGGGAGTTGAGTTGTAGCAGGGTGTTGTGTTCCCTCTTCACAGAAGCGTGCGTAACAGTCACGTGTGCCGAATACAACAGGTACAGTGAAATGCTTACTTACAGGCTCTAACCAATAGTGCAAAAAAGGTGTTAGGTGAACAATAGGTAAGTAAAGAAATAAAACAACAGTAAAAAGACAGGCTGTATACAGTAGCGAGGCTATAAAAGTAGTGAGGCTACATAAAGACACCGGTTAGTCTGGCTGATTGAGGTAGTATGTACATGTAGATATGGTTGAAGTGACTTGACACAATGCTTGCTTAACCCAGAAGCCACCCGCACTAACGTGTTGGAGGAATCACCGTACAACTGGCGACCGAAGTGAGTGTGCATGCACCCGGCCCGCCACAAGGAGTCGCTAGAGCGCAATGGGACAAGGACATCCCGGCCAGCCAAACCCTCCCCTAACCCGTACGACGCTGGGCCAATTGTGCGCTACCTAATGGGTCTCCCGGGTTGCGGGACAGCTGTGACACAGCCCAGGATCAAACCAGGGTCTGTAGTGACACCTCAAGCACTGCGATGCAGTGCCTTAGACCGCTGCGCCACTCAGGAGGCCCTGGATTCGGGCTGTTTCAGCCACATGGTTTGTCGAGATCGGTGTGGAAGAACTTGACTGTCCTGCACAGAACCCTGACTTTAACCGCATTGAAGACCTTTGGGATGAATTGGAACGCCGACTGTGAGCCATGTCTAGTCGCCCAACATCAGTGCCCAACCTCACTAATGCTCTTATGGCTGAATGGAAGCAAGTCCCCGCAGCAATGTTCCAACATCTAGTGGAAAGCCTTCCCTGAAGAGTGGAGGCTGTTATAGCAGCAAAGGGGGAACCAGCTCCATATTGATGGTCATGATTTTAGAATGATATGTTCAACGAGCAGTCATGTAAAACTTTTGGTCATGTAATGTATTTCACCTCCAAGTCATTGAATTTGCTATGTCATTAAAAGCAGAAATTTGTGACAGTCTCTGCGGTCCTATAGCTATCAGAGATGATCCCCAATGTAGAGAATCTCCAATGCTGTTTTGCTTTTACTACAGGCTATGGCAGTGTTTTTCGTAGTTCCGAAACAGAAAAATTCACTGCTGTTAAAATGCCGTAAAACTGCAGTACAATTAAATAATTGTTGTGTAATTAATGGTATCTGGTAGCTTGCTGTGTGTGTTGGCTTCTAATGGTAGTCTTTTGTCTGTATTAGCTAATTATTTCCATCGGTAATTAGTCAAAAATTATTGCACCTTTATATGACCCTGAAAATATAACTATTATATTTTCCATTAAAACTTTTAAGCAATTAACATATTGCGTGATGAGTCATGTAAAGTTTCTCCCATTTCTGTCTTGCACATTCTCCCTGTCGCCAAGTCAAACTCACACACTTACAATTACACCCATTTCTACCAATGTTTGTTGCAGGATTGATATGACAGATCTTTTAATGTCTCTTTATTGCTTCTCTACACATACTTACATTTTTGCATTTACCCTTTCTTTTTAAGACTGCCAAGCTGTCCTCAATTGGGGGAACCTTTGTCTGGGAGAATGTCCTCACGATTATGGAGCAGTGTGTTTAGAAAAGGTTGTTTTGAATATTACAACATGTATTTGGATTAAGCAAAACATCACCATTTAGAGATGAGTTAAAAATGGTCATTATCCAACTACTGTCTAATCCTCTTTCTTAAAATGTTTCAGATTGATAAGCAATGAATTTATGTTCCACTTCAATGTGAAGGAACAGAGGAGAAAACATGCCTGTGCTACTACTCGTGTGCTCCATTGTGGTTGGTAAGTAAATGTGAGCAGTTGAGACATTTGGCAAAGACAATGAGACATTTTTAGTAGATTCTGACTGTTAACGATATTTTACTGTGCTTTACTCTTCTGTCGTGTCATGCATTTCCACATTATGCCAATCGTTAATTTACTTCTTTTTTTATGTAATAGTAAGTGTCATGAGAAGCCAGACAACTCAGGATGTTGATGTGATGTGGGCCCTCTGGAAAGTCCTCAAATATGCCCCTGACCGCCGTGGTGGAGTAGGACGCAAAGTGTGTATATGAGGAAATTGCATATTTCATTGGTGACTATGGAAACAAATAGAAATGGAATGAAATAAAATCTGCAATAATGTTTAAACTAGGTAATAAGCTGTAGTCAGGTGTTCATTACCAGGTTATGATGAGGTCTTAACTATGGCCAGTAGGCTACGTAATATAGCACATAATATCATCGCATTTCTATAGTGATCAGAATTATGACCAGCTGGTCACACAGAGGTCAATTATGACCAACTGGTCGTATGGTGGACAGAAAAAGACGTCATATTCTGGTCTGTAAAAAAACAAATTTTCAAACTGTTTGCGAGCAGAATAAGACATCATAAAAAGACATACGAACATCTTATCAACCAGGTTTTGCCCACTGGGGTGGCTCTGTATAATACTGTGTGTTTCTGTGAATTCATTTTGGACTTGGGGACTGTGAAGAGACCTCTGGTGGCATGTTTTGTAGGGTATGTATGGGTGTCTGAAGAGACCTCTGGTGGCATGTTTTGTAGGGTATGTATGGGTGTCTGAAGAGACCTCTGGTGGCATGTTTTGTAGGGTATGTATGGGTGTCTGAAGAGACCTCTGGTGGCATGTTTTGTAGGGTATGTATGGGTGTCTGAAGAGACCTCTGGTGGCATGTTTTGTAGGGTATGTATGGGTGTCTGAAGAGACCTCTGGTGGCATGTTTTGTAGGGTATGTATGGGTGTCTGAAGAGACCTCTGGTGGCATGTTTTGTAGGGTATGTATGGGTGTCTGAAGAGACCTCTGGTGGCATGTTTTGTAGGGTATGTATGGGTGTCTGAGCTGGATGTTATTTGATTATGCAGACTGTCTTGAATCTTCATTACAGTAATACCTTTCATAACAAATAGAAGATAAGCAGTTAAGCTCTCATCAACCCCCAACCAGGAAAGACTGGCATGCATGTTGTTGACGTTCGAAACAATACAGCTCCAACTATCATCTTATTATCCATTTATTTGAACCAATCTGTCATCTGAGTCAGTGCATTACAAGTTGAGTGCCCTTCTTTATATGCATGCTGAAAGTCAGTAGTTAACTTGTTTTCTGAAAAATTGTGTTTGGTCAAACACAATTCTCTCCATTAATAAACACGGATGCTAGAATCTTGACTAGAACCCAAAAATGTGATCATACTACTCCAGTGCTAACCTCCCTACACTGGCTTCCCGTTAAGGCAAGAGCTGATTTTAAGGTATTACTGCTAACCTACAAAGCCTTATATGGGCTTGCTCCTACCTATCTTTCCGATTTGGTCCTGCCGTACATACCTACACGTACGCTACGGTCACAATACGCAGGCCTCCTAATTGTCCCTAGAATTTCTAAGCAAACAGCTGGAGGCAGGGCTTTCTCCTAAAGAGCTCAATATTTATGGAATGGTCTGTTATATCTGGAGTATTTCTCCTGTCTTATTCGGTGTCCTGTGTGAATTTAAGTATGCTCTCTAATTCGCTCTCTCTCTCTCGCTATCTCTTGCTCTCTCTCTCTCTCCAGTCTACCACCATTCTCAATAGTTTCCCATCAAGGGTGTCTATACCTGGTGGCTTATCATAATTGATGGGTAACAATAGTCTTTCCACCTCTCCCACACTAACTTGACCAAATTCAAAACAGCAATACTTATCTTTTATTATTAGATCTTTTATACAAAAATATGATGGTTCACTGTTCAATGTTGTCATTTCACTTCTGAGTTTTTCCACGTTGCTAGTGAAATAGTCATTGAAATGATTGGCAATATCAAAAGGTTTTGTTATAAATTACCCACCAACTTTTATAAACAAGATTAATTGGGTTTTCTGCTCATGAGACATGTATCATTTAAGCAGTAATGTAAAGTACTTAAGTAACAATACTTTAAAGTACTAAAGTCATTTTGGGGGGTATCTGTACTTTACTATTTATATTTTTGACTACTTTTACTTGACTACATTCCTAAAGAACAATATTGTACATTTTACTCCATACATTTTCCCTGAGAACCCGAAATACTAATTACATTTTGAATGCTTAGCAGGACAGGGAAATGGTGAAATTGATGCACTTATCAAGAAAACACTTTGTCATCCCTACTGCCTATGGTCTGGCGGACTTACTAAACACAAATGCATCTTTTGTAAATAATGTCAGTGTTGGAGTGTGCCCCTGGCTATCCGTGAATTTTAAAAACAAGAAAATGGTGCCGCCTGCTTTGCTTAAAATAAGGAATTTGAAACGATTTATACTTTTACTTCTACTTTTGATACTTAAGTATATTTTAGCAATTACATTTACCTTTGATACTTAAGTATATTTAAAACCAAATACTTTTACTCAAGTACTATTTTACTGGGTGACTTTCACTTTTAATTGAGTAACTTTCTATTAGGGTATCTATATTTATACTCAAGTATGACAATTGGGTACATTTTCCACCACTGCATTTAAGGTTCTCGAGTCTTTTTCCATTGTGTTTTATGTCAATTATCTTGCTTTGGTTCTGAACAGGTACCACAACACCTCCCCCATAGGCATTCATATCTTTTCTGTAGATGTTATATCCTTGTATTGCTACTGCTGTATCATCAAAGGAATTATCTGTGAGTTTCAGAGATGGCCAGTGTATGAATGTTATCTGATGTTAGCAAGTTATTGATTTGATGAACCTTATTTCTACGGCTACATATATTAATATGGGCTATTCTCAGCCCTGTTCTGGGTAGCTTATTGGAGATAGACATAATATGGAGAGAAAAAAATCTAGGCAAAATAAAACATTGTTTAGCTTGGCGTGATAAGAGGGTGTGAGGGTCGTGGGCATCCGTAACACAGGGGATAATTTTTCATACACTGCTGCAATTTCTATTGCTGGTGAAATCCATATTAGACATTATACTCCAACCATGTAATGTTATGAGGAGGCATTAATATTTCATTTTACATTGTCACATATTAACATAAGATTAAAGTTATTTTATTGTGTGTATAAGTTCTTTGTAAACCTATCATTCCTATTCGGAGCCGTGAGGCCTGGCCGTGAGCTTCAGTGTGTTATTTTTCTTGCAGGGTTTATTTACCAGGCACAGGTCTGCAACCTGAGGAGAGATTACTACTACAGCCCTCTTATTGGATATTGACGAGCTAGCTATTTGGTTGTGCTGCCTATATCCTCAGTGTGCCAGCATTATGGCTTGCATGAATAGCTGATGAGTCTAGCTTGTGGTATCATAAATATCATTGATAAGTCTGTATCGATGAGGGTGTTGTTCGTTCCTCTCATACATCCACAGTTGCTCAATTGCATTGAGCTAATTTCTGTTAATTGCGGCAATTCATTTCCCCCTGATGAATTGACATAACCCAGGAGGGCTCAGAGGAATCCTCATGGCCATTATAACATTAGCCAGGGCTTATGCTAGCTAAGTGGCTGAGCCAGCCCACACTAACACTTAGGATTTTAGGGTGCTGACATGATGCCACAGAGCAAATTTCTAGCAATGGCGACTATCAGAGTGGTGATGGACAGACAGGGTTATCAGTGGTGATGGCTTACAATATAAGTTCAATGTCCTTAAAAGGGTTAAAGGAAACTATGCAATTAAGAGGATTCTCTCACAAAAAGTTGGATCAACAAGTGAGGCAAGCGACAATGTGAACAAATGCAGGAGAACTACGCCCCCCCCCCCCCCCCCCCATACACTAACAAGCAGGTGTTTAGCTTGAGCGACCACCACAACATAAAGAGGTAAGACTGCTCTTTGATACACAGTCAGTCAGTTAGTCAGCCAGTTAGCCAGTTAGCCAGTCAGTCAGCCAGTTAGCCAGTCAGTTAGCCAGTTAGCCACTTAGCCACTTAGCCAGTCAGTCAGCCAGTCAGTTAGCCAGTTAGCCAGTTAGCCAGTTAGCCAGTCAGTCAGTCAGCCAGTTAGCCAGTTAGTCAGTTAGTCAGTCAGCCAGTCAGCCAGTTAGCCAGTTAGCCAGTAAGCCCCTCTCTCTGCCACTGACTTATTTAGGGTCCTGTGAGGAGGAGGATTCTCTTTGACTGGGGTGAAGAGGCTATTTAATATACAAAGCAAATTAGTTGGGAAAAATGCCATTGTGCTGGACTGTGGATTGACAGAGGGGGGTGCTAACTGGGCCGACAAGGGGGGTATGTGGTGGCGGGTTGGTGGTAGTGGGGGAGATGATTACTTGTGATGTATCCCAGGTTGTAGTCCTTGGACAAGAGATTGTGAGTTGATTTCTAGCCAACAGAGGGGCCCTGGCCAGGGAAGGTGCTGAGCTTAATTAGACTTGTCTGGGGAGAGACAAGCTTTAGGTGTAGCTAATTAAGATCATAGCTCTGGCTGAAATGGCTTAAACTGCACAGCAATAGGAGTCAGGTCCCAGGAGAGGCAGCATAATGCCAGTTAGACGACATCTTTCCCCAGCCCATGAATTCACACATTAGGAGATAAGAGCAGTGGCAGGCATAAGGGGGAGGGTTAAGGGTGCAGGGCGTGTGATTGCATATTACTTTTCTTTGCGTTTATGGAGGGGGTGATCATGCATTAGGAATCAATGTCTGCATACTATGTTATTTTGATTACATTTTGCCCACATGGTGGCCCAGAATTACTTTAAAAATGTGGATTTATTTAAGGTTAAGGCATCAGTAAGAAAAATATTATGTAATAATCAATGTAATGATATAATAACAGAAAAATAAGGGATTTTAATGTTTCTACAAAAAAATATATAAAACATGCAGTTCCATATTTTGAAAAGCCACAGTAGGTAAATGTGACTATCTGTCTGAATCCCCCAGTGAAGGTCTCATAGTGACTGCGGATGCCACAGACACTTGACGAGGAGAGTGGAAATGAATCAGACTGGAGGCATCTTGTGGCTTTTGGCTGGTGGGCAACATGGTGTGTGTGGGGGCAAACAGACGTTCCCATAATCCTCAGAATCAACAGCCACTACTCTGTTCTGTTTGGTTCTCTCAGTGATCTGTCTGCTCTGTGAAGGTTGTGGAGCCCCGTTGGTGCACAGAGGTACAACATCTAAAAGCAGAGCCATCACAGATCTGGGTCGGATCTGAGTATTGTCCTCGGGCATTGATGATCCCTGCTCTTATGATGAATTAATTACTGAATTTTCCCCCACTACGAGACGTGTGCAGTTTGGATTTAGTCCCCCGGGCCACACACCAGAAAGAAGATGTTTTCAACAGTCCTCAGGTTTTGGTATTGCTATTTTAGCCTGTTTTAACCTTTTTAAATTATAGAAATTGCATGTTTGAACAATATTTTTTTTCATGCTGTATCATATATGATCAAGATAGAGATCAGAATAAAAAAATATTAGATTTATATATTTATCTTCAGTTTTTCATCACTTTATCCCTCTCCCCTTGGGACTAGACCTTTTTAAGCTGGGTCTTTGTTACATTTGCCATCTCCTCCTTAGTTCCTTTAACCAGAGGGTTGAGGGGGGGGGGGGGGGTTTCTAAATGTAGCCACATAGCTCTGATAACAAGGGCCCCTCTCTCCCTCCCCTCTGACCACCCGTCGCCTTTAAATCTGCCTTTTCATATTCCTCTCAAAGCTCCTTGTCCATGGAACAGGCCACTCATAGAACTGGATCTCTGGACAAACAAGAGCCAAGTGAGAGTGAGAAAGAGATGCAGACACTACTGCACCCAAATTATTTAGCTATTCTTAAGGGGGAAACGTGCTCCAGTGGGCAGGAAGGTCTGCACTGTTTTTCTGCCGTTCTTTAGTATTTATGCCCTGACCTTACTCACAGTTAGGTCTTTGACTTACAGTCTCAGTGAGATAACATCAAATTCTTAGGTTAATAAGGTTTGTATTTGCATTACACACCTCAAAATTCTCTCAGTAGTAGACACATCAATAATGTGTTGGAAAGCTATAGCTACTTACACTGTAACAGCACTGAAAAGACCTGGCATTCGCTGCAATCTGGACTCAGGGATAGACGTAACATATTAAAGGTAAATGTGTCTCCCTCCATTTAGAATATGTTACATTTTGTATGGTATTAATTTTAAAAGTATATGTTACGAATTGCAATTTGTATGATATGTCACAAATTGCATTTCGTACATATTACGAATTTTCAATATGTATGATATGTTACAAATTCCACTTTATTGTGGCTAACGTTAACTAGGTGTCTAAGTGGCTAATGTTAGCTAAGCTAGGGGTTGGGGTTAGGGGTTAGGAGTTAGGGTCAGGGGTTGGAACCGGTTCAGGGAACAGAATAAAAAAACAGAAAATATATATTTTTTGATGTACAGAATCAGAACCGCAAATGAAAGAGCTCTATACTGTTCTGGAACAAAATCGTTATTTTAAAAGCATGGGAACCAGTTAATAACCTTATTTTATGCTCCGGGCATTTAAAAAAGCGCATCAAAGACCCTATACAAAGCCCTCATTCTGTCACTCAGAAACTTATTCTAGGGTCTGCCTGCCAGCTGAAAATCTTTGCCAGTGTGTGTGCGTGTGTAGCCCCTCCTCTCCGAAGTATAGTCTAGTAAACTACAGATAATTTTTTTTATTTGAGAATGACCTATTCAATAACATTTTCAATGCTAGTTAAGAATACTATACTTATCACGTTTCACATTGGATTTATTAACTACAAAAAAAGTGAGTTTATTTTCATTCGGGTGCTGCTCTGCACACACAAGCTTGTTAGCTAGCTAGCTAGCTGGTCCAACGTTAGGGTAACTTTCTGAAGTTCAATGACCTCAAAGTTCCCAGACAGGAAGATCACATCAGTGACTCAACCCCCTCAAGTGATGCACCCCTCCTAGGGACGGCATGAAAGAGCACCAGTAAGCTAGTGACTCAGCCCCTGTAATAGGGTTAGAGGCAGAGAATCCCAGTGAAAAGAGGGGAACCGGCTAGGCAGAGACAGCAAGGGCGGTTCATTGCTCCAGAGCCTTTGCGTTCACCTTCACACTCCTGGGCCAGACTACACTCAATAATATGACCCTCTGAAGAGATGAGTCTTCAGTAAAGACTTAAAGGTTGAGACCGAGTTTGCGTCTCTCACATGGGTAGGCAGACCATTCCATAAAAATTGAGCTCTTTTGGAGAAAGCCCTGCCTCCAGCTGTTTGCTTAGAAATTCTAGGGACAATTAGGAGGCCTGCGTCTTGTGACCGTAGCATACGTGTAGGTATGTACGGCAGGACCAAATCCGAGAGATAGGTAGGAGCAACCCCATGTAATGTTTTGTAGGTTAGCAGTAAAACCTTGAAATCAGCCCTTGCCTTGACAGGAAGCCAGTGTAGGGAGGCTAGCACTGGAGTAATATGATCACATTTTTTGGTTCTAGTCAGGATTCTAGCAGCCGTATTTAGCACTAACTGAAGTTGATTTAGTGCTTTATCCGGGTAGCCGGAAAGTAGAGCATTGCAGTAGTCTAACCTAGAAGTAACAAAAGCATGGATTTCTTTTTCTGCATCATTTTTGGACAGAAAGTTTCTGATTTTTGCAATGTTATGTAGATGGAAAAAAGCTGTCCTTGAAACAGTCTTGATATGTTCGTCAAAAGAGAGATCAGGGTCCAGAGTAACGCCGAGGTCCTTCACAGTTTTATTTGAGACGACTGTACAATCATTACGATTCATTGTCAGATTCAACAGAATATCTCTTTGTTTCTTGGGACCTAGAACAAGCATCTCTGTTTTGTCCGAGTTTAAAAGTAGAACGTTTGCAGCCATCCACTTCCTTATGTCTGAAACACATGCTTCTAGCGAGGGCAATTTTGGGGCTTCACCATGTTTCATTGAAATGTACAGCTGTGTGTCATCCGCATAGCAGTGAAAGTTAACATTATGTTTTCATATGACATCCCCAAGAGGTAAAACATCTAGTGAAAACAATAGTGGTCCTAAAACGGAACCTTGAGGAACACCAAAATTTACAGTTGATTTTTCACAGGACAAACCATTCATAGAGACAAACTGATATCTTTCCGACAGATAAGATCTAAACCAGGCCAGAACTTGTCCGTGTACACCAATTTGGGTTTCCAATCTCTCCCCCAAAAATGTGGTGATTGATGGTATCAAAAGCAGCACTAAGGTCTAGAAGCACGAGGACAGATGCAGAGCCTCAGTCTGATGCCATTAAAAGGTCATTTACCATGGGCCTCCCAGGTGGCGCAGTGGTTAAGGGCGTTGTACTGCAGCGCCAGCTGTGCCACCAGAGACTCGCACCCAGTCTCTGTCGTAACCCGCCGCGACCGGGAGGTCCGTGGGGCGACGCACAATTGGCCTAGCGTCGTCTGGGTTCGGGATGGTTTGGCCGGTAGGGATATACTTGTCTCATCGCGCACCAGCGACTCCTGTGGCGGGCCGGAGCAGTGCGCGCTAACCAAGGTTGCCAGGTGCACAGTGTTTCCTCCGACACGTTGGTGCAGCTGGCATCCGGGTTGGATGCGCCCTGTGTTAAGAAGCAGTGCGGCTTGGTTGGGTTGTGTATCGGAGGACGCATGACTTTCAACCTTCGTCTCTCCCGAGCCCGTACGGGAGTTGTAGCGATGAGACAAGATAGTAGCTACTAAAAATTGGATATCACGAAATTGGGGAGAAAAAGGGGTAAAATTCCCAATAAAAAAAATAAAAATAATAATAATTTACCACCTTCACAAGTGCAGTCTCAGTGCTATGATGGGGTCTAAAACCAGACTGAAGCATTTCGTATACATTGTTTGTCTTTAGGAAGGCAGTGAGTTGCTGCGCAACAGCCTTTTCTAATTTTTTTGAGAGGAATGGAAGATATGATATAGGCCGATTAGTTTTTAAATATTTTCTGGGTCAAGGTTTGGCTTTTTCAAGAGAGGCTTTATTACTGCCACTTTTAGTGAGTTTGGTTGCTAGAGAGACGTTTATTATGTTCAACATAGGAGGGCCAAGCACAGGAAGCAGCTCTTTCAGTAGTTTAGTTGGAATAGGGTCCAGTATGCAGCTTGAAGGTTTAGAGGCCATGATTATTTTCCTCATTGTGTCAAGAGATATAGTACTAAAACACTTGAGTGTCTGTCTTGATCCTAGGTCCTGGCAGAGTTGTGCAGATTCAGGACAACTGAGCTTTGAAGGAATACACAGATTTAAAGAGGAGTCTGTAAGTTGCTTTCTAATAATCATGATCCTTTCCTCAAAGAAGTTCTGCTGAAGTGAAAGCCATCCTCTCTTGGGGAATGCTGATTTTTAGTTAGCTTTGCGACAGTATCAAAAAGGAATTTCGGATTGTTCTTATTTTCCTCAATTAAGTTGGAAAAATAGGATGATCGAGCAGCATTAAGGGCTCTTCGATACTGCAGGGTACTGTCTTTCCAAGCTAGTCGGAAGACTTCCAGTTTGGTGTGGCGCCATTTCCGTTCCAAACTTGGAGGAATGGGCCCAATCCACCACCGCTTTCACCTTCTCGGGATCCATCTTGACGCTCCCAGCAGAGATTATGTAGGCCAGAAAGGGAATGGTGGAGCGATGGAACTCGCACTTTTCCAACTTAACGAACAACTTGTTCTGCAGAAGGCGCTGGAGAAACTGCTGGACATGGAGCATGTGTTCTTGGGTGGAGTGGGAGAAGACGAGAATGTCATCCATGTATACAAAGACAAACCGGTTCAGCATGTCGCATGGAATGTCATTCACCAGAGCCTGGAACACGGCGGGGATGTTGGTGAGGCCAAAGGGCATGACCAGATATTCGTAGTGGCCGCTGGCCATGTTGAAAGGCGGTCTTCCACTCGTCCCTCTCTCGTATCCGCACCAGGTGGTAGGCTTTACGTAGATCCAGCTTGGAGAACACAGTGGACCCCTGGAGCGGCTCGAAGGCAGAGGAAATGTGTGGTAGCGGATAACGGCTCTTTACAGTGATGTCATTGAGTCTCCGGTAGTCAATGCACGGGCGCAGGGTCTTGTCTTTCTTCTCCACAAAGAACCCTGCGCCGTGAGAGAGGAAGAGGGATGGATAAATCCAGTAGCTAGAGAGTCCCCAATGTAGTCCTCCATAGCCTAGGTTTCAGGTTCCGACAGCGAAGACAGACGCCCCCGGGGCAGCGTGGTGCTAGGGACAAGGTCAATCCCGCAGTCATAGGGGCGGTGTGGCGGAAGGGAAGTGGCCTGGGACTTGCTGAACACCCCGGAGAATCTGGTACTCCGCGGGAATGGCAGAGAGATCCGGGACCACCTCCGAGGACACAGGAAGATGTCCCGGGGCAGGTTGCACCGACTTCAGACAATGGGTGTCGCAGAATGGACTCCAGCCCATGATGGCACCTGTAGACCAGCTGATGAGTGGGTTGTGTAGCTGGAGCCAGGAGAATCCCAAAACCATGGGGATCAAAAGGGAGTCACCAACGGTATTCCAGGGTGCGTTATCAGAGCCTGCGCAGAACCGCTGGAAGGCATATTCATGGTAATTTTCAACCTCTCCTTGTCCCAGTCTGTAATCTCCATGTTTTAAGATGACCAACATCATTCTTGTCCCCAGAACTCTAAGGCTTCATGCCACAATGACTACCACCCTGTAGCACTCAGATATGTAATCATGAAGTGCTTTAAGAGGCTGGTTGTAGCACACACTAACTCCACCATCCCAGATACACTAGACCCACTCCAATTTGCATACCGACCCAACAGATCCATAGATGACACAATCTCAATTGCTCTCCACACTGCCCTCACCCACCTAGATAAGAGGAATACCTATGTGAGAATGCTGTTCACTGACTACAGATCAGTGTTCAATACCATTGTCCCCTCCAAGCTCGTCATCAAGCTTAGGACTCTGGGTCTGAACACCTCCTTATGTGTGCTTCGTGCCTCCTGTATTCCCTGTTCATCAACGATTGAGTGGCCACGCACGACTCCAACACCATCATCAAGTTTGCTGACGACACGACGGTGGTAGATCTGATCACCAGTGACGATGATTCAGCCTACAGGGAGGAGGTCAGTGATCTGGCAGTGTGGTGCCAGAACAACAGCCTCTCCCTCAACGTCAATAAGACCAAGGAGCTGACCGTGGATTACAGAAAACAGGAGGGGCCGAGCATGCCCCTATCCACATCAACGGAGCTGCAGTCGAGCAGGTCGAGAGCTTCAAGTTCCTCGGTATCCAAATCACTAAAGACTTAAAATGGGTCAAACACATGCGCACAGTCGTGAAAAAGGCGTGACAGCGCTTCTACCCCTTCAAAAGGTTTAAAAATGGGCCCTCAAATCCTCAAAACATTCTACAGCTGTACAATTGAGAACATCTTGACTGGCTGCATCACTGCCTGATATGGCAAAGGCACCACTTTCGATCGCATGGCAGTATAGAGCTTGGTGCGGACAGCCCAACGTGTCACTGGGGCCGAGCTCCCTGACATCATCGTTTAAGACTCCAACCACCCAAGCCAAAGACTATTTTCTCTGCTTCCACACGACATGCAAGGCCGGTGCATCAAGTCTGTCACCAACAGGCTCTTGAATAGCTTCTATCCTCAAGCAATAAGACCGATAAATAGCTAATAGCTACATGGACTATCTGAGTTAACCTTGTATCTTTATAGGGCACAGGGCCCTCTAAGCATACTCACAGGGCCCTCTAAGCATACTCACAGGGCCCTCTAAGCATACTCACAGGGCCCTACCCAATCACACACAAACACTCACTCCATCATCTGTTCACTCACACATCATGTGCACATACATTTATACTGATCCACCACACCCACTCACATAAAAGCTGCTGCTATTCTGTTTATCTTACATCCTGTTGCCTAGTCACCTTACCCCTATACATATCTACCTCCATCACTCCAGTGTCCTTGCACATTGTAAATATGGTACTGGAACTGACCCTGTATAGTATTCTTACTTAGTTACTTATTTTGTTCTTCTTATTTCTCTTGTTTTTTTCGAGTATTACATTGTTATTGATAATTGCATTGTTGTTTTTTTTGTTTGCAAGAAAGGCATTTCCGTGTACTTGTGCATGTGACATTAAAACTTTAAAATTGAAACATTGGGGGTTATTTTACCTGAAATGCATATGGTCTATTTTTTTGCTGGATTTTTGTAGATGTTTGATCCATTTTGAGGAACACAAAATCATGTGTTCTCTACTCCAAAAATTAATTCACAGATAAAAGTGGAAACCTAGTTAGTTTTTGTTTGTTTTCTTTGATTAATCTCTCCTATCTTCTTCTTCTTTGGACTTTATATGGTGGTTGGCAACCAACTTTAAGGTGCATTACCACCACCAACTGGACTGGAGTGTGGGCCGCGTTCATCTTTCAATCATCCACATGGGTATATGCTCGTAAAACCATTGAGTAGATGGGAGAGGTGGGACTTTCAGAGCGTTAAGCATCTAAAATGTTTGCGCCTGGCTACGCAGACGCCCGCGTGTAATTGGGATGAAATGATCAATTATAAAATGTACGTTTATTTTGCAACGCTTGCACATGCAACGCGGTTGGTCTGGTCAGCATTTTAGTCGACTTTTTGTTTACGAAACATGTGACAAATGAAATTATATTTCTTATTTGATTTAATGTAACCATACTAAATGTAACATATCATACTAATTTGAGGTGCACAGATTTATATTTACTATGTTATGCCTTTGAGGCCAGGCTGGGCAATCTATAGACTGCCCGATTCACGCTTGAAATTTTGGCTTAATGGCTCAATGTTCTGTTGAGTTTGAGTGACAAATGTTTTACAACAGTGGGAGCAGAGAGAGTGTAGCCTAGCTACCTGTATGATTGTCAAGTGATGGAGTCTATAGGCTAGGGGAGGTCCAGGCTGCTGATTCATAGAGAGCTGTGGGCCCAGCACCAGGAAATAAATGGATCCCGCCAATCCTGAACTACATCCGTGTCGTGAAAAATAAACATTCAAATGGTAATCGACGAGCCGTGAATCATAAGACCAAGGTAAGCTATGTAATGCTGGTAAGATGGTGAGTAGCGTTTTATTGGTGAGGAGCAAATCCTTTCCACTAATCAGGAGATGAATTGCAACAGTAATACCATTAACTTGCACCCCGGATCACCAAATTTGATTTAATTGCCAATAGCAGCCTATTGTTTGGAGGGGTAAACACAGACTTCAGGCTGGGTGTGTTTCTGTGTGAGGGGGTGAGGGAGGGAGGGGTAAACGCAGACTTCAGGCTGGGAGTGTTTCTGTGTGAGGGGGTGAGGGAGGGAGGGGTAAACACAGACTTCAGGCTGGGAGTGTTTCTGTGTGAGGGGGTGAGGGAGGGAGGGGTAAACACAGACTTCAGGCTGGGAGTGTTTCTGTGTGAGGGGGTGAGGGAGGGAGGGGTAAACACAGACTTCAGGCTGGGTGTGTTTCTGTGTGAGAGGGTGAGGGAGGGAGGGGTAAACACAGACTTCAGGCTGGGAGTGTTTCTGTGTGAGGGGGTGAGGGAGGGAGGGGTAAACACAGACTTCAGGCTGGGAGTGTGTGTTTCTGTGTGAGGGGGTGAGGGAGGGAGGAGTAAACACCAACTTCAGGCTGGGAGTGTGTGTTTCTGTGTGAGGGGGTGAGGGAGGGAGGGGTAAACACCAACTTCAGGCTGGGAGTGTGTGTTTCTGTGTGAGGGGGTGAGGGAGGGAGGAGTAAACACCAACTTCAGGCTGGGAGTGTGTGTTTCTGTGTGAGGGGGTGAGGGAGGGAGGAGTAAACACCAACTTCAGGCTGGGAGTGTGTGTTTCTGTGTGAGGGGGTGAGGGAGGGAGGAGTAAAACACCAACTTCAGGCTGGGAGTGTGTGTTTCTGTGTGAGGGGGTGAGGGAGGGAGGAGTAAACACAGACGTCAGGCTGGGAGTGTGTGTTTCTGTGTGAGGGGGTGAGGGATGGAGGAGTAAACACAGACTTCAGGCTGGGTGTGTGTTTCTGTGTGAGGGGGTGAGGGATGGAGGGGTTTATGTTCGAGGGGGGCACAGTGTAGATGTCCGGAGAATGATGGTCCCCTCGACACACACTCATACACACGCACTCATACAAGCTAACACACGCTTCCACACACATGCGGTCCATGCCTAACTAAAGCCCCGCAGTAACTAGCTTAACTAAAGTCTTTAGGGAAAGTATATTCGGACAAACTCCTCTCTCCTTAATACCTGATTTGTTCAACAACATGATTTGGGGCGCGTCTATTCAGGGCTCTTTTGGGGCGAGTCGAGGTCTTAAGGCTCAGGGCTTGTACCTCGCGGTTATTGTGGGCTGTTTGGGGCTTGTCTCAAATCTCCTTGTGCGGGTGTGTGTGTGGACGCTCCTAATGCTGGCTAATGGGCTTCAGTGGGGTAATGGTCTCCTAGCTCCTTTTGAGGACCCCATGGAAAACAGCATAAGCTCTGTGGAAGAAAGGCTCTAGCCAGACCTTTCAGCCAGACTTTTTTTTATTATGGGGAAGAGGCCACCCTCCATCACCCCTGTTTTCACCCCAAATCTTCTCTCCATTCTCCCCCAAATCCCCCCCCCCCCCCCCCCCACCACCTTACCAAACCAGCAGCACCCCCTTTCCGACCTGCTTGCCCAAACCTGTCAACAATGCCCCCTCTTCCAGAACCTACCTCAGTCCAGGACATCACCCTCCATCCCCCCAGTCTTATCCAGCCAGTGATGACCCTGACAGCCATGTCCTGGGGAGGGCTAAATTGAATGTGAAATGCATGGTGGTTCCTCACAGAGTCCATTGTGCAAAGGGGGAGTCTGGGAGGCGAGCAGCGTCACCGGCACTCAGCGTTGATCGAGTTTGACAGCGCGTCGGGAGGAGGCAAGAAAAACGTTTTATTTCTTTCATTCAAAACTGAAAGAGGGCCATTTTCAGCCCCCTCCTTTACCCCATCCCTCCACCCCTCCTCCTTCCTGCCTCTCCTCTTTTCACCCTGAAATTAAATAGGCCCATGCTTTCCCTGGACCATCTCCCTTGAGACTAGACTGGGGCAAAGGACCTTTACTCTCCCTCCATATTTCTCGTTCTCCTCTCTGTATCCCTCTCGTGTTCTCCTGCTCTTTCACATCTGTACATCTCTCAACATTACTCCGCCAGTCTTCCTGTCATTCTCTCTCCTTATCCCCTAAAATAATATCCCCATTTTAGTTGGGTCTCAGATTGAGCCCATCCTTGAGCAGCCAGCAGGTTTAAATGCTCTTGGCATCACTCTACTAAAGCACCAAACTTGAAGCATACTCACCGTCCACTTCAGTGTTTATGACCATCTCTTTCTCTCTCTCTCTCTTCCCACCCCTCTCCATCTCCAGAGCTCACATCATGTGATTGAGTCCTGGATGATCCTCTCCTTGACCTTGAGTGATTATTATGTCATAGAACATTGGTCTCTCTTCAAATGATAGTTGACTTCTTTACTGTGTGTTTGTAATGCCCGCTGTTGCCAATTTTCACATTGATAGACTGTTCCCGACTTAGATTTGAACACGGCAACATCTTGCGAGGAAAGTCATCATACATTTGTCCTGTGTTTTATCAGTATGTGCTTGTATTGTGTGTTTGTGTGTGTGTGCGTGTGTGTGTTCATTCTCTCAATACAATATAAAAAGTGATTTTTGTTCTGTTCCGCTTGATGGCTGTCAGGCAGGTGGTCTCCTTCCCCTGGAAGTGGCAAACTCCTCATTTAATGCAAATGACAGTCATCTAGAATCCAATGCATTTCTCCTCGCTGCACATTGACTAATCAATGTGAAGTGCTGTGTAAAAAAACAACAACATTGCCTCCCTGTAATAGTTGTTTTTGACCGAGTCAAGTGCAGCTCCTAGAATTAATCCCAACCTGAGATTCAATTATGGGCGCCTGGCTAAGCAGAAGGGGGATAGCATCGTATGCTGTGGAGAGAGGAGTGTGTGTCTGCTTGTGTGTGCGTGCGTGCATGAATATGAGCATAGCTGGACATGAGATGGTCTCAGTCCAGCAGATTAATTATAGGAAAGCTTATGGGATGGCCATAGGGCCCTGAACCCCATCGACAGGCAGAGGGGGCAAAGGATCTCCACACTCTGTCTCTCTGCGTCCTCGTGTCAATTCAGGACCCACCCATGTCAGCCTCCCTGGTCGTGCCCTGAGTAGCAAAGGCAGATGTGGAAGATTGGCTGGTAGAAATTCTGAGTTATAAAACCTCATTGTCACCTTTTTCTAATGAGGTCCCTGATCATCAGATCTGTTCTCAGTTCTGATTTTGCCCCATGAAGACGTGTAGACTTTGGGGTTGAGTGGGGAGGTGGTGGGGGTTGCAATGTGGGTATCAATGTGGGCTGACTTCATCAATGTGCATGAAGAGCCACGCTCCCCGGAAATGTGTTTCTGTTGTGCTGCTAGATAAGCATGTTTCAGTTCTGTGTTTGTGTGGTTGTGTTTTGAAAAATATGTGGTGTTCATTATAAGGTGTCAGAATAGGTCTTTTAATTTTAATTTACATATTTTGTGTTGTTTAGATCTATCAACACCTCATTTGTAAATAATGATACATTTGGACATATTGGATTAGTCCAACAGCCAACAAATTCATATTTATTTTCAAACTTGATTTACTTTGTATTCCATAGAGAATATGATTTTATTTCAACATTTTTGCAGGGAATGCATGCACGCAGACACATGCACGCAGACACATGCACGCAGACACATGCACGCAGACACATGCACGCAGACACATGCACGCAGACACATGCACGCAGACACATGCACGCAGACACAAACACACACAACAAAGTTGATCTTCCCATCCAGCCCAAGGACATTGGTGCTGTCTCCCTCCCCCTGCTCTCCTCTTCCTGAAATACAACAGTGGGCTAATGACAACATATAAACACGGAAAAGGCAATTTAGCTCCCTCTTTTAGAACTACTTTGAAAATAAAGGAATTTTAATTATGGACACAATGAAAAGAAAAAAGGACTAAAAAGAGAGAACACTCACGCACAGTAAACACAGCTGAAACATTTATCTTCTGGTGACCAGTCTGTGTTTTTAGAACACTCATTTCATATTTATTTACTGCAGAGAGAGGGAGAGCAAGAGACAGAGGAAAAGGGTGAGTGAGGGGGAAGGAGGAAGAGTGATAGGAGGGAGGGGTTGAGCGATGGTAGGGGGAAAGAGAGAAAGATAATATGCATATATTTAAAATATCCCCACCCTCCCAATCGAAAGATGCATTTTTATTAGGGAAATAATTTAGCTACAGACTCGAGAGGAGGATGATGAGGGGATCATTTGTTGTTGGAGATTGCTCAGCGCCAACCACCAAAGACAACACTGCATTTCTCATTTAATTTATCTCTGAAAGAGAACGGAATGACATTGTGAAGTTCCTCTGGTGGGATAAAACCAACAACAACTACACAACACAGAGTGATGAGTTAGAAACCCAATAATAGTGTCTGAAGACAACCTCTGTCTCCTGAGAGCAGTAGTGTATGCTGGAGTAGTGGCAGGTTGCTGCAAGCTGGCTCCGGCCTTTCAATGGAGATTCTATACTTGTATTTGTGATGACGTGTTTGGGTACAGGTGTGAGGTTGAGTGATGGGTCATTACTGAAGTTGTTACACTTATAGTCAAGCCAAGTTTGTTTGTCATATGCACACGATACACATGGTGTACACATTGCAATGAAATGCTGACTTGCAGGTTCCCTCTCAATAATGTGACAACAATAAGAAATAATAACACACATTTACATTTTTTTTTGAATGAGGTCGCTGGTCAATAATAAGGATAGTTAGACGGATAGTCCACCTGCTCAATTAGGATACAAATAACAATAACGGCTACACAAACACCATACAGCCTCATTTACAGGGTCAGGCCTGCATTAGCACTATACACTCTTATCCAGTGGTACACTATACAGCAATGGAAACAGAGAGCTTCTCAGATGGCTTAAACATGGTTTAAACAATGTTCTTCAAGATTAGGAGGAACACATGCATGTACAGTAGTTGGTGTCTGTAGGAATAAACAAACCATTGTGTTCAAAGTGTTCTATAATGAGGATTATGAAATGATTGAACATATGTCCCCTTCTAAGATGCATTACAAAAACACTTATAGGCATAAATAGGAAAAATGTTATGTGTACTGAAATGATCACAACAATGCTATTAACAAATCACACAATCCATTTCGGATGAGAACACCCACTCAAAGTCCACTGTTGATTTAACAATTACTCCTCCTCCACTGTTAGGTGAAATTGTGGGGAAGTGATGAATGTGGTGGTGCTGATATGTTGGCTGCCTGGGCCTTAAAACTGGCAGAGAGGATGTCCAGCGGGAGGCCGGTGTAAATGAAATATAATGAATCTATCACATCAATTCCAAATGAGCTACTGACACATTGCCTTTGATGCAGGCAGCCGCAGCACTGCTGTGTAGATCAGTATCAGCTCTCTGAGTGAACACTGTCTTCCACGCAGCCCCTGGGCTCCTCAGATGTAAACACTAACACTGGCCACCACTGTTATCCTCGATTGACTGACATTGATGTGTTTTGTGTGGATTGGAAAAGATAGCAAGGCAAAAGCTGCAAATCTCTGTTTGCAATGAGGAGAAAATTCCATAGGATTAATTTTGTGTAAGAAGGCTGCTCATGCCCCACCCCCCACCTTGTCCACATCTTCAGCTGTGAAGCCCGGTGTTAAAAGACCCAGAGGAATACTGTCTTTGTCATCCTGCCGTTTCTGGGTGAAGAATAAGAGAAGTTTAATCCCCATTGTCCAGGAGTCTAGGGGGGTCGGCGGCTGTAAAATGATCCAACCGGCCCACTAATCCACCCACACCCACTCGCCTCCACATCTAAAACACCCCACCTTCCCACAATGCAGCAGGCCCCAGACTTGGACCTCAATGTGCACATTCTAAAAAGGAAAATGGAGCAAAGAAAAAGTTGCAACAACAGAGTAGAATGGACATAAAGACAGTTGTACAGAAGATAGGGAGAGCTTTGTGGCGAGGGTGAGGTGGGGGAATGGCAGGTTCTCTGGCCCCTCAACACACCCTCTCTCTCCTGCCACTCACCCCCTCAGACCAAGCCCCTGTTGCTGTTGCTCTTTTGTGGGTCTCCCTGGTAACCAAAATATTCCCTAGATCTTCTGTATCAATTTTTCTGATTTAAACCCACAAAACAGGAAAAGGGGACAGGCCGGGTTCCTCTGCCAACTCTACATCAACTGGTAAGGACACAAACGTCGCCATGCCATCCTCTCGCACTGTGATTAACAGATGACTGTTACACGGCTGCTTTGGTTTTCCTTTCTCATTTCAGAGACTGGATCATCTACCAAAGCTCTATGTCTAATTGAGGATTCATACTTTTGTTAATCATGTAATGCACGCAAATCAAAATGTGAGGTCCCATGTCTCATTTTATTACGTTCTTTGATAAATTAGAACTATTTGTGCAAAAATAAAGGAATTTGGACTTTGCATAGAATACATGATGACAACTATAATAACGATGATGATTCCAAGCTCAACAGAGAGTAAGGCTGACCTGGATACAGGTGGAGGACCTGGATACAGGTGGAGGACCTGGATACAGGTGGAGGACCTGGATACAGGTGGAGGACCTGGATACAGGTGGAGGACCTGGATACAGCCCTTAGTAGTGCTCTATTGGCCATATACCACAACCCCCTGAGGTGCCTTATTGCTATTAGAAACAGGTTACCAACATACAACATACATTTTGCATCAAACCTTTGGTATATTTTCAGCATCCAGGACCCAAACTACCCAGTTTATAATTATAGTAGAGGGATACTGAAAGTTGGGCCTGCATTTCTCCTTGGTTCTGGTGTTCTGCTATGCATCTAAAGAGAGAATATTGGAGGAGAGGGAAAGAGAGATAGATTTGACAGAATAGGGATTTGGAGACTAATAGAGGTGAGAGGAGAGTGAACAGAGAAAAAAGAGGAGGTTAAGCATCGAGGCAGAGCCTTAAGACCAGAGTAATGACTCTCCACGCTGTGGCGTCCGGGGTACGCACGCCACCGTACACTGTTATGGATATGATGAAGTCAACCTGTAATTGTGTGAGAGGAGCTAGGGTGAGACAGGGCGGGGTTGGGTTGGGTTGGGTGTAGAGGAGACATGGAAAGGGGGTGGTGCGTGTGTCTGTGTGAGGGAGAGCCAGGAGACAGCCGTTTAAAATTCTGTTTCCTGCAAGTGAAGAGGCTAATCCTACCCCCATAATTCCCTGCAGCCAAACGCACCCCTCCTTCCTCAACATCACCACTCCCCCTTCTCTCTCTCGTTCTCTCCTGCTCTCTGTGTCTCTGTCTCTGTCTCAGTGCACACTCAGTGAGTGACAGCACAATGCCCAGGCCCTCGCATGCTTATCTAACGCTAGCAGATGGTCGACTTGGATCAATGCACACACGCCATGATCAATGGCTGCGATAAAGAGCGGCGGGGATGGTACTCTCTCCCTCTCCCTCTCTCTCCCTCCCCTTACGCCCAGCCTGATGCCCCCTGCCCAATTGTTTCTCTCCTCAGCTCTGCCCGTCTGCATCTGCACTGGCACCTACCCAGCCTTGGGCCCCTGTTAGAGCGGGGTCCTGCTGATGGAGGGGGTGTCCAGTGTGCTGCCTGCTGTCTCTGCCTCCCTCTGTCTAATGCTCTCTGTGAGTGCTCTGAGCCCTCTCTCTCTCTCTATCAGGCTTATCATGAGATCACTGCTTCAGCTCCCTCCCTTCCTCCCTCCCTCCATCCTGCGTGCTTTCTGTCTCCCTCTCTTCTACAGTCAGTCAGCCTGGTCTTATCTACCTTGTCAATCTCCCACAGCTGTAGTCATTCTCTTTAGCCATACAGGGGGTACCCCAGTTATTCCCCTCTTTGCTCTCCCTGAGTGCCCCTAACCATTAACCTCTTACCATGTGATTTGACCCAGTATATAAATTGTACAGTGTTACCCATTGGTTTCTATCTTAACATAACTGTTCCATCCTTCGTCCCTTTTGTAGACAATAACATAACATCTTTCAGGGGATTTCAGAGAGGAACAGCCTTGTGAAGTAAATATAACTGGGTCAGATCTGGAGGAGGAGAAACTGGAACAGAACACTGACTGGGAGGAAGAGGTCCCACTGGGGACCATGGGAGGAATGGGACAGAACACTGACTGGGAGGAAGAGGTCCCACTGGGGACCATGGGAGGAATGGGACAGAACACTGACTGGGAGGAAGAGGTCCCACTGGGGACCATGGGAGGAATGGGACAGAACACTGACTGGGAGGAAGAGGTCCCACTGGGGACCATGGGAGGAATGGGACAGAACACTGACTGGGAGGAAGAGGTCCCACTGGGGACCATGGGACAGAACACTGACTGGGAGGAAGAGGTCCCACTGGGGACCATGGGAGGAATGGGACAGAACACTGACTGGGAGGAAGAGATGACAGGGTGCGTGCTGCTAGAGAAATATATTATAGACACTGAAAGCAAAGACACTACTCAGAAATAGACAGTGGCATCCTATTCACCAATAACACAATGTGATAGGAAGTAACAAACCTGACCTCCTGCCTCAGAACCAGGGAATGAGTATGGCCCTATTGAGCAGTGCAGTATTCTCACCCTCAGACGGGGTAGGTGACTTGTCAGCTGTATAAACTTTGTGCAAGTGTAAGCTTCCCCTTTTCCTTCTCCCTTAAGGAATTTTTACTTGGCCGTTGGTGATGTAATGCTGTTCATAATAAGCCCATTAAAGCCTTTCTCTGTGCTGATGGAAAACGCAGTGGCAATATGGACACCTCCGCTATTTATACCTCTCAAATCCTCATGCATATTCACACAGTGCAGAGACGGGGAAAGAGCAGGCAGACAGCCTGACAAATAAGTGCCTGGATTTAATTTCTTTGGGAGCCTAAGCTATTTCAGCTTGCTGGGGCCCTTTCCCTCCTCACACTAAGGATGGCCGTGGCCTCATCTATTCTCTGGGCTTCACTGCTTTCATTTGCCTTCAGTTAACGTGATCAAGAAAAGTTTGTGTGCGCGTGTGACAGAATTGAGAGAGAGAGAGACCAATGATATTATCAATGATATTATATTATATTACTTTTCTTATTATACTGTGAATCCTCAATAAGAAAGGAAGGATTACCATCTTATCTCAAATAACTGGTGGGTATCAAGAAAACAGGGAATCCCCAATAGGAAAGGTATTGAAGACCATGTGAAACCCCTAGTGGAGTGAGAGGAGAGCCCAACGGGCTGACAGAGGGAGGGCTAGGCAGCCTTTCTCTCAGGCCTGGCTGCCCCTGGATCTGCTACTGAATCTGGACACACAGTCTAGCTGGCCACACTGAGCCCCACTCAGCTTTTGTCACATGAGCTGGGGCCTGGAGAGGCCACTGCTCCCCCTCTGTCCCCCCCCCAAGCCTTAATCCTGCTTAATTTGAGTGCAAAGAAATTCACATGTGCCAATAAGAACATTTACAGAGTACACTGCGTCCATCCCCCCCCCCCCCCCCCGAAAACAAAACGCAGCTTAATCACTAAGCATTATTGATCTCTCAACTAGATAGTATGAGAGACGGTGCCTCTAAAACAGTGCACACTTACAGATACAGGCCACGCTACAGTGATTTTTTTTATTGGGAATCCATTAGCGTGGCTGCAGAGTCTTGGCAGGGAGTCAGTCTCCACTCCTCAGCACTCTGTGTTTTGATGCTGTGTGTGTGTCTGTGCATGTGTGTGCCTGTGTGTATGGTAAGCCTCTCAGTGTTGTGCTTTCCCCAAGAAGTGTTTAATTGCTCATGAAAAGGATCATCTGTAAAGGTAGCACAGCGCGTATAATGCTGCTGATGCCGCCACCGTTAGCAGGCGTAGCGCTGGAGTGAATCAGAGCAGAGTGTACAGTACGTGTGTGTGCCGTGGGGCAGAGAGATGTAGAATTGCAGATTCCTCCCTATGCTGATTTGAACACCTCTGTACCGTGGGTGGGCATGAGGCAGAGACAGAGCAGTAGGACGGTTGGCCACCCAGTAGCTGTTACTTCACACTCCAGTGAAAGGTAGTCATTAGTTCAGACACAGCTCTACTGACAGAGGTAAAGCCATAGGCTGCTGTAGTTGAAAGCTTTGATGAGGAAATAATTTGCATTGGTGTGACAGTGTTTATTTCTGCTTTTGTGCCTAATCAGTGTGATGTTTTTGAGTTCACATGCAAGTAAAGAATGTTTCTCACACAAACCCACAGGTAAGTAGAAATGAGAAAATGTCTTCTCAGTCCCCAGTTTGTCACAATACATTTTACCCTACGTTATGTCTCTCAGATGATGGTGGCTTGTAGTTTTGCCTTGCTTAAAGTGGAACTGCGTTTATGCAATATGAAATCTTATTCAAATCTGTTCATATACACTCTCAGGAAGAATATGACACTTTTTTTCTGATAAGCGAGCGTTTAGATACGGTCATTTTCAGGTTCATAAATTCTTAGAATGTTTGGGAATGAGGTATACTAAGGCATTTGTGAATATTCTTACAGCAATAGAGAGTGGGAAAGCAGCTGTGCGTTTGGACAATTAATAGACACGGCAGTAAATAAAATGGAATAAAACATGTCATGTCCAGGACCAGAGTCTACACAGATCGGTGTGCCATAGCCAATCAGAGCTACAGTAGGCATTTATGGCTTCCTATTTCGCAACAAAGCATCCTTCACTCATGCTGCCAAACATACCCTTGTAAAACTGACCATCTTACCAATCCTCGACTTTGGCGATGTCATTTACAAAATAGCCTCCAATACCCTACTCAACAAATTGGATGCAGTCTATCACAGTGCAATCCGTTTTATCACCAAAGCCCCATATACTACCCACCATTGCAACCTGTACGCTCTCCTTGGCTGGCCCTCGCTTCATACTCGTCGCCAAACCCACTGGCTCCATGTCATCTACAAGACCCTGCTAGGTAAAGTCCCCCCTTATCTCAGCTCGCTGGTCACCATAGCATCTCCCACCTGTAGCACACGCTCCAGCAGGTATATCTCTCTAGTCACCCCCAAAACCAATTCTTTCTTTGGCCGCCTCTCCTTCCAGTTCTCTGCTGCCAATGACTGGAACGAACTACAAAAATCTCTGAAACTGGAAACACTTATCTCCCTCACGAGCTTTAAGCACCAACTGTCAGAGCAGCTCACAGATTACTGCACCTGTACATAGCCCACCTATAATTTAACCCAAACAACTACCTCTTTCCCAACTGTATTTAATTTTTATTTATTTATTTATTTTGCTCCTTTGCACCCCATTATTTTTATTTCTACTTTGCACATTCTTCCATTGCAAAACTACCATTCCAGTATTTTACTTGCTATATTGTATTTACTTTGCCAACATGGCCTTTTTTGCCTTTACCTCCCTACTCACCTCATTTGCTCACATTGTATATAGACTTGTTTATACTGCATTATTGACTGTATGTTTGTTTTTACTCCATGTGTAACTCTGTGTCGTTTTATCTGTCGAACTGCTTTGCTTTATCTTGGCCAGGTCGCAATTGTAAATGAGAACTTGTTCTCAACTTGCCTACCTGGTTAAATAAAGGTAAAATAAATAAAATAAAAATAAATAAATTTATGCAAATAACCCATTTGCCATTGGGAGGCTGAGTTTGTGAAAAAAAGATGGCAGAAGCGGATGATTAAGTGGATTCTGAATCGAATGGCGGTAGAATCAATGAGAATTGGAATATTGTCCAAAAGAAAGGAAAACGGAGCAAAGTAGAGTACAGTAATGAGAATGTCACTTCGTATCTTGTAGGAGTACGGATTGTAAATGAGGAGCAGCTGATCGAATTACCAATCTTGAGGAATCCATTTGAGATATCCAAACTGGTGGAGAGAGTGCTGGGTAGAATGAAGGCTATAAGGATCACGAGAGGCAGGCTGATTTGGATTTTTTTTGTGCTTCTGCGGATCAGATGAAACGTGTATTGCGTCTCACCCGATTTGATAAGTTTGAAGTGTTGTGTGTGTCTCTTAGGAACAAGGGGGTTATATCTGGCATCTCGTGGGAAGTAGATGTTGAAGAGATTAAAAATATTCCTGGAGTGATTGATGCACGTTCGATGAATCGTGTAGTGAATGAAGAAAAAGTGAAGAGTCTATCTGTTCTTTAGTTTTTTGATGTGGAGTGTCTCCCTACTCATGTGCATTTAGGGTATATTAACTACAGAGCACTTATTTCGATACCAACGGAGTGTGATCATTGTAAAGCTTTTGGTCATGTTTCAAGTTTTTGCAGAAGGGAGAAGCCGAGATGTCCATGTTGTGGAAAATATCATATTATGTGTTGTGAAAGTGATTAAAATATGACATGTTGCAATTGTGGTGGGTAGCATGAAGCCACGTCTTCCTAATGCCCCACAAGGGTGAAAGGCAATGAGCTCTCTCGTCAAACAGCATCCAAACAGCAGACGTTTGTGGCACTACTGCTGGTGCTTCTGCTCCATCTGATCCCGCTTCTTCCTGTTGCCCTGGTGCCTGAGCCAGCTGACTGCTGGGGCTGTCCCATCCTGCTGCTGAGGTTATTCTTTGAAGAGCCACATCAAATGCTCTGGCATCACTGAAGGCTAACTTCTTAAACCTGGGGTCAAGTGCAACGGTTTCTGATAGCACGTGATTATATTCCATTCTGTGGAACTTTCGTCCATTGATGAATATAGGGTGTCCATCAACTCTGTCACATGTCCTGTGATTACATTTGCTCCTCTCTGGCGGCTGGCTGTGATTCGCTGCAGACCCTTACACAGGAGTATCATTTTTGAGGCTGTCACATAGCTGAAAAGAGAGAACAGTAACTTATTCGTTCAGCTTCATGTTTTATCTACTGATACTACATTCTCATCTACTGCTCATATAGATATATAACATTGGATTAAATGTAGTAATAACTGCTTACTGTACCTCTCCACTGATCTCCACAGTGACCTGCTCAAATGGTTCCAGGACTCTGCACACCTCCTCCTCCACCTCCCATTCCTCTTGGGTCAGAGCATCAACAGGTGCATTGACAATGGTCAGGGTAGAGATGATGGCATCCTTTGACTCAAGAAACCGCTTCAACATATAAATGTTGAATTCCATCTTGTAGTGCAGCCTTGTTTAGGCCTCAGCTCAGGCATCCCCATCTGTCGTTGTGTAGACTTTAGTTTTTCAGCACCTACTGTGCTCCTGTGGAAGTATTCCACAGCTGCTTTCACTTTGTCCACAGTGGGCTTCATCACCTTCAGATTATCTCCTACAATCAGGTTGATTGTGTGGGCAAGACATGGATGATGGGTTCATTTAAACATTTTCATGGCTTTGGTTATATTAGCTGCATTGTCGCTAACACAACCGACCACGTTTCCATCTACTTGCCATTTTCTGGCCACTCTCAACAGCTCCTCTGCCAAGTTCTCTGAGGTGTGTCTGTCGCTGAACTCAAAGCAGTCCAGGAGACAGCTAGACATCGATAAATCTTCAATGAAGTAGCAGGTAACTGACATGTAAGACGTGGTTACCCTTGATGTCCAGCAGTCATTGGCAAACTGCAGTAGCTTTATGGACTCTTCCCGCACTGAAGCCTGTGTGCTCTGGTACAGTTGTGAAATAAGTGATTTTAAAAGGGTTTTCCTGCTTGGAATTGTGTCCATTGGATTTAGACTATTGCTATAATTTTGAAAACCTCTGTCCTCCACGATCGAAAATGTCTGGAAATCGGTGGCAATCATTTTAGCCAATGCAATATCAATTTGGCCTTGTTTTAAACTGGTCCATAGAAGACTGTGTTGCTGTGGGTTGCGGAGTAGGCCTACTTGACTGAGTGGAAACATCTCCACGTGTGGAGGTGCTGGCTCCACCACTATCACTAGCAGGCCCGCTAGTTTCTCGAAGCTCCGCTACAGCTAGCTTCACAGTTGGGTGCAAAGTCGCATATGCCGGTGTAGGTTGTGCATAGAACCGGCTTAATATGAGATTTTGTTTTGGAAAATTCGACACTGTGCTCTACATTATTAAAATGCATCCAAATGCCACTGTGCTTCCGACTCATTTTCCAGCTGTCATTCCTCTCTCTCCTCGGCTGCTAAGTGTGTGACAGAGAGTTGGCTGACGCATCTTTGGTTCATTGGTTGACACCGCATGTCTGATTGACAGGAACAACAGGTGAGGCTGTTAGTCTGAGCAGACAGTCAGAACGAACGTCATTTAGGCCTATATTATAAAAAATAATAATAATTGTTCTTTGAATTAGTTAATTCTATTCATTTAAATCTTGATTTTAACTTTTTTTGATTTTTATAAATAGATTTGGCTCTTCTGATATGCGAGTCGGCTCCCAACGTTCACCTACAAGAGCCAGCTCTTAGAGCCGACTTGTTCGTGAACGACCCATCACTAGTAGATAGGCCTTGACCGCAGGCTGCAGGGGTTGCCTTTCAGAAGCAGGATCCTGACATTGTAAATGTTAAGAAGGTGGACTTTGTGGCCTTTATAGCTATGGTGATAAATGGCACAGCCAAGGTGGAGAGAAGGTCCAGGAAGATAGAAATAATTGTGGAAATGGCAGAGTGGTTCCTGGGGCTGAAAGATTTCTCTGCCAAGGAGTTACATGGAATATTGTCACAAGCCATACCACCCTCTCAGGTCCTAGAGCCGTACCACCCTCTCAGGTCCTAGAGCCGTACCATCCTCTCAGGTCCTAGAGCCGTACCACCCTCTCAGGTCCTAGAGCCGTACCACCCTCTCAGGTCCTAGAGCCATACCACCCTCTCAGGTCCTAGAGCCGTACCACCCTCTCAGGTCCTAGAGCCGTACCACCCTCTCAGGTCCTAGAGCCGTACCACCCTCTCAGGTCCTAGAGCCGTACCACCCTCTCAGGTCCTAGAGCCATACCACCCTCTCAGGTCCTAGAGCCATACCACCCTCTCAGGTCCTAGAGCCGTACCACCCTCTCAGGTCCTAGAGCCGTACCACCCTCTCAGGTCCTAGAGCCATACCACCCTCTCAGGTCCTAGAGCCGTACCACCCTCTCAGGTCCTAGAGCCCGAGAAGGGAGATATGGAGAATTGAAAGAGTGGGAGTTTTGTTTTGTCAATGTACTATTTTTATTTGGGTGAATTAAGTTAGTTTCCCTATCATCATTCCCTTTGAACTGGACTGTGTATTTACAGGCAGTAGAGCCTGTCATCATTCCCTTTGAACTGGACTGTGTATTTACAGGCAGTAGAGCCTGTCATCATTCCCTTTGACCTCGACTGTGTGTTTACAGGCAGTAGGGCCTGTCATCATTCACTTTGAACTGGACTGTGTGTTTACAGGCAGTAGAGCCTGTCATCATTCACTTTGAACTGGTCTGTGTGTTTACAGGCAGTAGAGCCTGTCATCATTCTCTTTGAACTGGACTGTGTGTTTACAGGCAGTAGAGCCTGTCATCGTTCACTTTGAACTGGACTGTGTGTTTACAGGCACTAGCAACAGCGTGGCTTTAGATCATTAGAACACATTCGTCAAAAGCCACAAAATACGCCTGAATGGATTTCTGCAAATATATAAACACCACTAGAGTCCTCTTACATTTGTGAACTTTACAGTCCTATTGCTCAAACAACCATGAAAAGGTAGGTTCTCTCTCCCTTAGTTATGTGCATCAACAACAACAAGATCACAACTAATGCCAGAGCGAGATGAGATGATCTAACAAGGGAACATTAAATAAACCCTCAAACTTCAAACAACCCATGTTTTGACAATGAATGGTGTTGATAAGGGATATGCAGGAGGGCGAGACAGTCAAGGATCGATTCGGACACAGTAGTAGATTGTATAACAAGCGACAGTTTAATTATGAGTGAAGATATCTGATACAGCGTAATTACGGGCCTTTCTGATAGCTCATGATGAACCAACAAAAAGAAGCCCCGATAACAGAGTGCATGTATGTTATATACAGTACAGAAAGTAGGTTGAGTCTAGAAGTTCTGGTCTTCTGGTTGGTCCGGGCTGGGGTGTTGTCTTCTCGGATTGGTCCTGTTGGGCCGTCCGTCATCCCTCTGGGTCTCGTCGTGCCGTTCTTTGTCACACAATGTTCAGCTAAGAAGAAGATTATGTGTGTGTGCTTATCTGTTCCTACTTCTCAAGGTTAGGTGTGTACATGCAGCTGGTGGTTGTCGTGATGAGTTAGTGCTATGCTGGGTGGGCCTGGATGGCCTTGTCCAATTGCTGCTTTAAACTGTGGGAAAGGAATGGCTAATGGCTGAACAGAGTGCAATGCAGAGCAAGTTTAATACGGATATGATACAAGTCAACAAGCAGATATAATGCTTCACAATGGGAACTTGCCTACCTGCCCGCCCATTTGATCAATGCCAAATACATTTGATTGACAACTAGCTATGGGTACGTTCATAAATTGACTCCAGTGTGTCAGAGTGCACTCTGGGTCGTTAGTAAATTCAGAGCACACACTGCATAATTGACGCTAGATGCTCTGGCCAAGGAGTAGGGTTGATCCAAGCATTCCTCTGAGCGGCAGTCAGGCACCCAAGCTAAATGGCTAAAGTTGGCTAGCTTGCTAGCTAGATACATCCAGACACAAATGAGAGAACATTTCACTCTGACCATTTTACTCACCCTAGCAGAGCTGGTTAGCTAGGCTGTTTACATGTTATCTAGAGCATTCCTGACTTACTGTTACTTTTTTGGCCTATGTTTACTGACACCAGTCATATTCAGCGGGTGTTGCGCGTTCGTAAATTCATCAGTTATTCTGCACTCTGGCACACTCAGAGTATGCTCTGAAGCAGAGTAGATAGCCAGGGTGAATTTATGAACACAATAAATATGCTAACTGGATAACAGTTGTTCAAGTTCAGTATAGCTTGCAAAGCAACTACATTATTTTTGCCCACTAACCAAATTACACCTGCATCTAGCTATAGCCACCGAAAAACGATATGAGGGGAAAAAGTAGATCACTCACACACTCCTCCAATGACATGACATCCTCCCAGCAGCTAGCTAGCTAACGTTAGGCTCTGTGTTTTTAGCTTGCTAAATAAAGAGCTACATGAATTGAAACGCTAGCCTATTAGCCACGTTATGACTGACTTGTGATCATTGCCCATGCTATTTTGATTGTATTGACATTCCCAGCCTTAGCTTTTAGTTGTCAGTTTTTGTGATTTACAACCTGATAGCAATATTTTTTGGACTACAAAGAAAAGTATTGGTGAATTAGCCAACGAATTAGCAATTGGCAAGCTAGCCAACGTTAGCCAGATAGCTTGGGTGCTTGACTGCCGTTGTTTGGTCCGAATTTATGAATGGACAATCTGACAACCTCTGAATTTACCAATGCCCAGAGCACACTGTGAGCGAACTCTGGCACTCTAGATTGAATTTACGAATAGACCCAAAATTAGTTTTGTAGCATAAACCTGGAATTAGATTTTTTTTTGACTGATTATTATGATTGTCTGTTTGTTTCATATCTGCAAAGTAGTTAAAATGATGTCAGTTCCACTATAAGTACTTTCCTTAATTTTTGTATTTTCATTGTGAATAGTATTTTACTGGCTAGAGCTCACATCACAGCAATGCTTCCCCTCTGAAAACACCTACTCATTCCAGAACTGATTCATTCCTGTCTAATTCAAATTCCTGGGGGATTAGGGACATCTAATTTGGTGATATCACCGTCATGCACACTTTAATGTTGTATTCAACCAACATTCCCTTCCCCCCATCACAGCGCCACAAACACATACAGCACTCCACTAGTGAACCTTAACACCACTCCTGATCATATTTGACATGTTTGGATGAGCAGTTCTGGTCCTCAAGACTAACACATCCTATGTGATGAAGGCATGGTGAGGGACAAAAAGACCAGGGGGACTAAAAGGCACAACAAAACCATCAAACAAAGCAATTGCAGATTGGGAATGAATGAGAGTGAGGGACACAGTGGAGCAGCATAACAGAGCACTGATGGATCCAGATTAGAGAGAAAGGGGAATAGCAATCCTGAAATGTTTGGACCAGGACCATAAATAGGCATTATGCAGTGGCCCCATTTCAGGCACTGCTTCTGACTCATCCTCCCTGTCCCCCTACCTCCACTCCAGCCCCCTCCTCCTATTCCCACTGGCAACGTTGTTTCCCCTCCAACCCTTCAGACAAATACAGACAAATACCACAAAGCTCCTTTTTTCATTTGTTTAGAGAAGCAGTGGTGCTTCATATAATTTTCACAACTCACTAGTGTTGGTGTGGTTCGCCCCAGCTCCAGGCCTTGTCAGCTGGGACATGCAGGGTGGCCTGACAGTGATGGATGGCTGTGAGCCTGGTACCAATAAGGCCCTCTGAGAGGTCCATATAGAGGTCCATATGGGGCCCTGGGAGCCGGGGCACCCACTTTAATTTAAATCCCCAGAATCTGGCAGCCAGCTATGACTCTTTCCCCCCGCCCTGCGTCCATCCCAGACCACCGCCTGCAACCAGCCTCACTTTTGTTCCAGGGACCCACAAGTTTTCCCCCTTAATTAATTCAACAGAAAGTAATTAAACCTTTGCTTTCCACCAACGTGCCTTTTCTGCCCCCACCCCCACGCACCACAAAGGAAAGGTACGATGGAGACGGGGGTGCGAGAAATTAAGAACACTCTGTGCCAAATGACTGTCGGAAGCAAAACAATAATAGCCCCCTGAGTCACCGGGCTCATAATAAAGGAATAACAAGACCAGGCAGAGAGCTGAGATGAATGCACTGTGGCGGCCACCGGGTCTCATTGTTCCGTGGCGAGGTGGAGGCTGTTAAGGTGGAAGGCCCCAGCCACAAGCCTAGCTCTTAATTTGCTGAGGGGTGTAAGGCGTTAGGGATGCATGTTGTTTTGGCCGGAGGGGCAATAATGCACTTGGCAGCGTCTCCTCTCCTCCACTCTACTCAGCACTTTAAACATTTCGTAAAAACATTGAAGAGAAATGTCCTTCTCTTTTCACAATATACAGTACTCTTAATAAAAACCTTTTGTGTTTTTTCGTTCAAGAGAAGCATGTCCAGAGCCATTCCCCAAGGAAATTATAAACCAGATTTGATGCTAAATTAGCCGCCTTAAATAAATAATAATTAAGATGCTGGACACAGAATGGACCTCTAACAGTGAGCATGGGTCCTCCATGAGTCCTCTTCATTTGTCAGTCGATATTCTTCCATTTTTGGAGCATTTTTGCCCTTCACCCTGAAGAGGCCCTGGTTCCCATGTCTGACCCCAGTGTCAGTGGGCCATATCGCTAACAGGAGGTTCAGCATGTCAGCACCTCACATGATACACTTATAACAAGCCATCTCACCACATGCACATATAGGCCCTGACGTTAATTTGCTCACAATGTTGTACGAGACCGTTACCAACATCTCTTCTCCCCTAAGCTTTCAAGCAAGTCAACTCTGCCTGCTAATAAGGAGAGTGAGTTTGAAGATGTTAAGGGTGGTGTCTAGGGTTGTCTATGATGTTTGTGAAGTTAGGAGAAGGGATGGTTAAGCCCATGTCTTTGAACTACGGTGTTGGGTCAGACAGCCAAGGCAGATATTTGCAAAGCAAATATTTTAATCCCTAACTAATCACTTGGTGAGTCCAGTGTGGGTGGAGGTTTTGTGGGGGATGGAGGGGTACGGGGGGCAGCCATGGTGGCCTAGCACATTCCTCATGTCAATGACGCCTTTGTTCCAGGGGATTGTAGGAAAAGTCAAACAGGGTGACCTCCGGAGTGGGCCACTGGACGGCCAGAGCTGTCGACTCAATGCTCCCGCTCCGCTTCCAGCTAGGCCACGTGGATGCATGCACGCGGCACCCACACACCCACAGCCATGCTAGCCAAGGCACAGTCCATGGCCCCAAGGCCAAGCTTAGTTAGTTATCCAAGGGTCCTAGTCCATAGGATGCCTAATGTTTTCTGGATGCCAAAGGTGTGTTTTGGAAGACATTTTTCAAAGTACCTTTCACTATTTCCACCTAATGACATCTATTGCTCTGGGTTGGACAAACTAAACAGATGATTAATGGTCTTGAAAAGGCACGCACATATGTAAAGGATGCAACGCTGCTTGCTTATCACCAATTCCTCCTGATTCGGCTCAAACCCAGGAACTCTGCCTTGCTAGCACACTTGACCACCCTCCTGAAGCATCTTACCATCAGCGCCATGCGAAAGGCTAGCTATTTAACAGAGTAATTTCACACATCCCCATGTGCTACACACAAACACACTTAATACGACACGTATCAGCATCCTTCTGTCAGACGTTTGGTGAGAGAGGAAACGAGAGACAGCAGAAAAAAAGAGAGGTTAGAGAGAACCATCTCCATATTCACCATTCAACCGTGCCTCATATTGCCGAAGCACTCCGCCAGATCACAACCCACTAACTGATAGAGAAACAAATTAAGGAAAGGCTGTTCAAATAGATATGCTTCTAAAGGAGATTTAAAGAGTGGAACTGATTGTGCATGTTTGATTCTGGCGCTTCAGAGCCCTCACCCAGGGGGCTTGGCTTTCAAAGCTGGGTGACTCGCACACAGAAACAGTCCATTAACAAAGGTTCAGGTCTCCTCAGTGCCCGCCTCCCTCCTCCTCACTTACACTAACCTCCTCTCCCTCCACACCAGCCTTCTCATAAGAGGCAGGCCATCTCTTTCTAATGACGTCCCAGGGAGCTGTGCTTTACAAACAGGCTGGGGACCTGTTCCCAGTAGAGCAGGATCTGAGTGTGGTGAATATAGGGCCAGAGTTACAGTCCTGACTACGATGACTACTGATTCAGTTAAGCATTTGCATTGGCTTAAATAAGGTGCTTTATTACAGGGGGGATCTTTCAGGTGTTGCAATCAAAACAATAGTTCCAGGGGTTCATTATAGGTTGAAAGGGGGAGAGAGACCATTGCCCATACACAGAGGGTACTGAGCAGCACAGAGCAGTAGCTCGGCCACTGTTTCCCTGGATTAGAGAGTCATCAAATCAAATGTATTTATATAGCCCTTCGTATATCAGCTGATATCTCAAAGTGCTGTACAGAAACACAGCCTAAAACCCCAAACAGCAAGCAAGGCAGGTGTTGAAGCACGTTGGCTAGGAAAAACTCCCTAGAAAGGCCAAAACCTAGGAAGAATTCAACAGAATATCTATTTGTTTCTTGGGACCTAGAACAAGCATCTCTGTTTTGTCCGAGTTTAAAAGTAGAAAGTTTGCAGCCATACACTTCCTTATGTCTGAAACACAGGCTTCTAGCGAGTGCAATTTTGGGGCTTCACCATGTTTCATTGAAATGTACAGCTGTGTGTCATCCGCATAGCAGTGAAAGTTAACATTATGTTTTCATATGACATCCCCAAGAGGTAAAACAATAGTGGTCCTAAAACGAAACCTTGAGGAACACCGAAATGTACAGTTGATTTGTCAGAGGACAAACCATTCATAGAGACAAACTGATATCTTTCTGACAGATAAGATCCAAACCAGACCAGATCTTGTCCCTGTAGGCCAATTTGGGTTTCCAATCTCCCCAAAAGAATGTGGTGATCGATGGTATCAAAAGCAGCACTAAGGTCTAGGAGCACGAGGACAGATGCAGAGCCTCGGTCTGATGCCATTAAAATGTCATTTACCACCTTCACAAGTACAGTTTCAGTGCTATGATGGGGTCTAAAACCAGACTGAAGCATTTCGTATACATTGCTTGTCTTCAGGAAGGCAGTGAGTTGCTGCGCAACAGCCTTTTCTAAATGTTTTGAGAGGAATGGAAGATTCAATATAGTTTTTTATATTTTCTGGGTCAAGGTTTGGCTTTTTCAAGAGAGGCTTTATTGCTGCCACTTTTAGTGAGTTTGGTACACATCCGGTGGATAGAGAGCCGTTTATTATGTTCAACATAGGAGGGCCAAGCACAGGAAGCAGCTCTTTCAGTAGTTTAGTTGGAATAGGGTCCAGTATGCAGCTTGAAGGTTTAGAGGCCATGATTATTTTCATCATTGTGTCAAGAGATATAATACTAAAACACTTGAGTGTCTCTCTTGATCCAAGGTTCTGGCAGAGTTGTGCAGACTCAGGACAACTGAGCTTTGAAGGAATACGCAGATTTAAAGAGGAGTCCGTAATTTGTTTTCTAATAATCATGATATTTTCCTCAAAGAAGTTCATGAATTTATTTCTATTCATGGGACCAGGCAGGACCATTACCCCTGAGTAAAGGAGCTCAAACCGAAGGACTCACTCTCTCTCAGGTGGAAAGGAAAAGACTGCCTGATAGAATGAAGCCTGCAGCAGTTGAACAGATGAACAAATTACTGTAAGTGGAGCAGAATGAGGAAGATGTATTTCTGCTGGTCTGAGAGACTCATGATCGGTTTTTGAAGGGTCATTGATGAACTCTTTAGAAGATGATCTCTTTTGGATTTGATGGTGAGATAAATGAACTGTTGACCAGAGAAGTGCAGGTTTAAATCCCAAAAAATTGGTATAGTCCCCATACGTTTAGCTGGTCTTGGATCATTCTGGTCCTGGGCTTCACACCCATGTTGTTCTTTAAAGTTGGTATTTATCATTTTAATTGTTTTAACTTGATCTTTCTGGTCTGTCCTGTGTGTCTGTGGTCTTGTGGGCCTGGAATATTTCAAGATGATATGCTTAAATGTGAGAAAGGTGCATGCTACAGATTTCACATACAGTTCTCTGTTCAAGACATGGAGACTAGAGATTAGTGTGAGAGTCAGACATTGAATGAGGTGCAGAAGTGACTGCCAAGGTTTTTATTTGATGGGAAAAGAGGAGTAGAGAAGGAGAGGAAATCTCTGAGGAGGAAAGAGAGTGAACAAGAGCCAGAGAGAGCGAGAGATAGCGAGAGAGAGAGAGAGCAAGATATGGATGGCAGGCAGCAATTACTGAGGCTCCATGCACACAGAGCTGTGTGTGTGTGAGAGGCAGAAAGAGAGGAGGGAGGATTGAGATCTCTGCCTGGGCCCCTGCTGACACTCATACAGGCAGATCACAGGCTCATCATGTCAGCTCTGTTTGTAGAAATCCTCCCTCATCAAATGACACATTTGCTCCACGTTTACCTTTATCAGATCTGGGGAGAGGAAAAGGAGATGAGAGAGCAGGGTGTGTGTGTGTGTGTGTGTGTGCAAGTGCCTCTCTGCCACCGCCATCGCCAAGGGGCCAATTACTTGCTTCTCCGACAGCAACTCTGCCGTCCCAGCCTTTCATTTGGCCACCCGCCCTCCTCATCCTCATCCTCTCTACTGCCGTTTCAACATCTGCTTCTGAATATGTAATGAGTTTGTAAAGGAAGAGAAACCCATACATCTTGCACAAAGCTAATATTTGCAAACCTCAAACCTGTCTATTGTAGCTCCCGTGTCACTGGTGCTGCTGGGAGTCTCTCTCCTCCTGCTGTAAGATTACTGGCACTGTTACTGACTCCTCGTCTCCCTGCCCTCCTCCTCCTCCTCCTACTCTCCTCCCCCTCCTACTCTCCTCCCCCTTGGCCATCATCGCCTTATCACCCACACCGTTCCATCATCTCCTAATGGAGTCTTAATTAACTGGACCAGGGCTCATCAGTGTGGCATAGCAATGTTTGGCCACTGAAAAGGAAACAGTGACGGCTCGGGGATAACTGCTGTTTATGTCTAGTTTCTGCAGTTGCAGTATATGATGACCTGATAGGAGGAATGATCTGGGCAGGAGGATCACCGGAGTGTGAACAGTGTCTGTAAATGAGCGAAGATCCCCTTGAATAAAGATCTCCATCTTCTGACTACTACTATCATACACATCACAATGAGGGAATAAAGAGACATTGCTGTCGCGACAGAGAGACAGAACCCCTCTGGTTTGCTCTTGGAAATCTTTGTAACGCAATCAGCACTTAACGAGCGAGAGGGAAAGAGAGGGAAGTGTAATGACAGGAGACTCTGACAGCTTGTCTTTTCCCCAGACTCTCTGCCTCTGCAGACTGATGAAGATTAGAAAGTGAGAGAGATGGGAGAGATGGGGACAGGACAGTGGGGAAGAGGAAGAGATTATAGAGAGAGGGAGAAGAGATTGACTGAGAGAGGGTGTGGGAGAGGAGAAAGAGAAATGGAAAGAGAGAGAGATAGCGGGGAAAGGGAGAGAGCATTAGCATAATGTCCTCCACCACATTAGGTCCCTGAGGCTCCCCGTGCTGGATAACAGAGGGCCAATACTTTTAATTCAATCTCTTTATTTTTTTTATACTTCAGAAATTATTAATTCTACCCCACCCCAACCACCCCCTCTCATCCACAAACCACCGTGAGCGCTGAGCTGAGCTGCCTAACTTTGTAACTTTAACCCAACCAATTGATGTGAGCAGGCCTTGAGGCAGACCTGCTAATGAATGGATAGAGCGAGAAAGAGAAGTTAAAAGATGGTCTTTTATAAAGTAATTTAAGAAAATCCTGTTAGCTGGATCAAGTACAAGAGTATAATTTCTCAAAATGGGGTAAAAGAGGAGCTTTTCCCACTCACTCACTCACTCACTCACAACATTAACGAGGTACAGAGATAAAGCAAAGGAATCAATTAAGCCAGTAAACAGTGTTGATTGCAGAGGGGTTGGGATGTTAGGATGGCACAAGGAGGTGGGATGGGGGCACTGTGTTAAAATACACACAACCCTGCTGCAGGCGTGCTAATCACACTGCACCTCCCACATTGACAGTCTAGGTCAGGCTAAGGTTGAGGATGAGGTGGGGCTGGGTTTGGGGTGAGGCTGGGGCTGGGTAGCCAGCAGGCACCAATGGTGGATACAGTAAGTAGCACTGACCAGGACTGTCAGGTATGTTTGCTGCTGTTCACTGCAATGAGCCAGTCTATGGAAGGGAAGTTGATCATTTAATATGGAATATTTTTTATTACTTTATGTTACTGCATTTATTTTCAGTTATTTTTACAAATAAAAATAGGATCATTTTAAGCCACTTATAATACCAAGTCTGAAAAGATAAACAATATGTTCATCCTTGTATTTAAACAATATGTTCTTGTATTTGTGTGAACTGTCGTGTCCAGATTATCTGCTGTAGTCAGTGTGTCTCACTATGTCCCGTCTTCTCCAGGCTAGTACTAACACTGACGCTACAGTATGGAAACATCTACACCTGGTCGACAGACAGCCTGTTAACCAGACAGACATTATACTACTGGAGATAAGAGACGATTATCACAGTTACCGTTCTCAAAGGGAAGTAGTCTGTCACAAAGGCTTGGCCAGGCTCAGTCAGTCAAGAGTGTAAGGAAGTTAATAGCAAAATGTGGTGGTCTCGCTAAGGTAGATTCATTAGGGGAAGAGATACCTGAACATCTATTCAATCCTATTGAGACTTGATAACCTAGATAACTTGGGTCTCTCAGGGATTGAGTCAAAGATTAATAAACCATTATGAAAGTGTGAGAATGATATGTTCAAGGTCACTTTACAGGTTTCTTTTCAAAATAAATGTATACGGTAATACAGAGGAGGCTGGTGGGGGGAGTTATAGGAGGACGGGCTTATTGTGTGCCTGCAATGGCATTCGTGGAACATAGTCAAACATGGGTTTGATGTGTTTTGACTTCATTTATTCAATGCCAGTCATTACAATGAGCCCATCCTAATATCCCTCCTCCCACCAGCCTCCTCTGCTGTAATATGAGTGGTATTGAAAGATGTTTGAACTGCAGTGGAATAAAGCTTGCCTCGTATGAACTAGAAGACATCTACTAATACAATATGATAATAACATGAATAAGTATTTTAGAATATAGATATTTCTACTGTAATTTCTCCATGTCTAAGTGTGTTATGTGTAAGTAGTTGCATGTGTAGCACTAACATCGCCTACAAATATTGCTTCCACATAGGCATATCTTATGTTAATTTATCTACAATTACAATAATTACTATAATGGTAGAATATTGAACGTGCTCTAATGCTGTAATTACACAATTATAGATTATGAAATAAAACAAAACAGTAGGAACACCTGCTCTTCCCATGACATAGCCCGAGCAGGTGAATCCAGATGAACGCTGTCGCCCCTTATTGATGTCACTTGTTTAATCCACTTCAATCAGTGTATATCAAAAGCATCCTTATCCATACATCACGAACATGAAACAACAGTCGGTGTTTCATATGAGACAGTGAGATATTCTCATTTTAACATTAAAAACATGTATTCCTCATCGCATCCTATACATTCACGGGATATTTAGATAAATAAACCAATTGTTGTGCAAGTCATTTTGATACACATGTAGTAACAGTAAGCCTAGGCATTGACCCTCAACCCCTTGATCAGGTAATCCCCCTCTGTACAACAGCCTCATTGATACAGTGTGGATGACTACTCTCTGAAGGTATGCCAAACAGCGTGTGTTACTTGATGTCGAGTCCCTCTGGTATTATAACTGGAAAATAATTGTAAGTATTTGTATTTGTTTATTTTTTGCTGTGGTGTGTTCTGGGTAATTCTTAATACCTTCCAGAGATTATACGGTAACTCCCAAACTCCCATGATTATAATTAAGCCTGACTTGGATATAAAATGAGCAAATACCAATTTAGTTTTGCAACGTGTGAGGGAGCATCTCTGTGTGTTCCTCTGTGTCCCCTTGTGTCTCTATATATCTCTATGCTCTGGTGTCTGTTTGTTTCTGTTATGTTTGTGGTGTGTCTCCGCGTTGTGCGTGTCTGTTTGCCTGTGTGTGTATGCTTGTGTCAGAGGAACATGCTGCTGGAGAGGAAGACGGGCAAAGGGAAGGTATTGTTAGGCATGGAGACTGCTATCATCTCCCCTTCTGGCAAAAATCACAAACATTCCCCCATCCATGCTCTCTTCTTCATTTTCTCTCTCTCATACACTGTCTCCTCCGCTTTCTCTCTCTCTCTCTCTGTATCACTTACAAAGGCAACGGATTCCTCCTCCAAAATGAGGCCACGCACAGAAGGTATGCAAATGAAATCATTGCTCGTGGATTAGAATGGGATACCATATACCCTAAATCATGATTGTCAATCATGGTTGAGGATTAAGGGATATGGGCTTACAGACCTAAAAAAGCAACATTTCCCTCCTCAGGCAGATCCCCATTGTGAGTAGCTCTGAGAAAGAGAGGGTTTGTCAAGGGAGGAGAGTAATACTGGTGCACTACTGCCCCCTGCTGGTCTTTTAGAGGTACTGAACCATTTTACTACAGCAGCACGGATACTCATTCCACATAGAAAAATACGAGGTGAGCACAGAACACATTCATTTACATTTGATCTACCCTGAAGGCAAATGTTTAATGAAACAAAAGCATGTGTTGACGTAGTGTTTCATCCTCAGTTGAGGAGATGTAGCTCAATTGTTTCTCTCTGCCAAGTGTGCTGGCACATCACAGGCCACACAGATTTATTTAACCTTTATTTAACTAGGCAAGTCAGTTAAGACAAAATTCTTATTTACAATGACAGCCTAACCCGGCCAAACCCAGACGACACGGGCCAATTGTGCGCCGCCCCATGGGATTCCCAATCACGCCCAGATGTGATACAGGCTGGATTTGAACCAGGGACTGTAGTGACACCACTGCGCCACATTCAGGAGCATGCTGCAGATGTTTCTATTTGAAAACAACCCAATCCCATGATCCAGACACCTAACTGCTCACATCCCTGGGTAGGATGAGCACTATTAAACCTAGCTATTGCTTTGTGTGTGTGTGCGCGTGTCTCTAAGGGACGCAGATTAGCTACGAAAACTCTTATCTATTGACAAGCGCAAGCCCTTTGCAATGAGACAATTCATATTGGGATTTCTTGTAAGAAGACAACCCTGTTTATCACAGACAGAGACAGAGCCATGCTTAGCTGATTGTGTGTGCAGGCCTAGGAGACAGAGCCCTCAGTCAGAGCGCCAGTCTGTTCCTGTGGAGCAGTCAAACAGACGAGTCCAGCCAAGAGCGTGCACAGCCCAGGCACCAAGCCAGACAGCAGCTCCAGAAAACCCTCCACAATAACATTGTATTAATAGAGTTTTTATGGAATAGAGGGAAGGAGCAGGGAGAACCAAGCACACTATGGCACATTGGTTTAATATTATCAAAAGGATGGTATGACTAAATGATTTAAGGGAGGGCTCAATTGGGCCACAGTGGACTCAGCCTTTGGTATAACAAGACAGAGGGAAGGAGGAGACCAATGGCACCATGCCTAGTGCTGCTCCAGGCTGCCCAAGACTGAAGGTGGCATGAAACCTGTGCCATGTTGGGCCTTGCTGGTACACTCTGGGCAGCAGGTCAAGGCCGGGGCAACATCTGCAGCACATCAAGAGAGCCTGGCGGGTAAGTGGGGGTATGGCACGATGCCCACCTCCTGACTCCTGTTCTAAGCCCCTCACATAGTGACATCCTAGAGAATAGCTTTTGGAAGGGTCAGCACATGAACAACAACCCATTCTTTCAAATGGAAAGCACCCTATGTACAACCCCTATCATAGCACCCTATGTACAACCCCTATCATAGCACCCTATGTACAACCCCTATCATAGCACCCTATGTACAACCCCTATCATAGCACCCCATGTACAACCCCTATCATAGCACCCCATGTACAACCCCTATCATAGCACCCCATGTACAACCCCTATCATAGCACCCCATGTACAACCCCTATCATAGCACCCCATGTACAACCCCTATCATAGCACCCCATGTACAACCCCTATCATAGCACCCCATGTACAACCCCTATCATAGCACCCTATGTACAACCCCTATCATAGCACCCTATGTACAACCCCTATCATAGCACCCTATGTACAACCCCTATCATAGCACCCTATGTACAACCCCTATCATAGCACCCTATGTACAACCCCTATCATAGCACCCTATGTACAACCCCTATCATAGCACCCTATGTACAACCCCTATCATAGCACCCTATGTACAACCCCTATCATAGCACCCTATGTACAACCCCTATCATAGCACCCTATGTACAACCCCTATCATAGCACCCTATGTACAACCCCTATCATAGCACCCTATGTACAACCCCTATCATAGCACCCTATGTACAACCCCTATCATAGCTGTGTCCAACCTCCCGTTTGACTACTATGCACTAGGACTCCTTTTGTATATCTCCACTCCCTCTTTCTAAGCCTTAAATGCCAAGTGACAAATGTCTGATATGAAATGTAGTTGGTGACAACAGGCAGTTGAATAGCACCAGTTATTGCTGGCTCTGGCATCATTACTCTGATTCCCATGTAAAATATTCTGATGAGGGGTGTTGCATGAACACAAAGTGTTAATTACTTGGTGACTAATTTGAAGGGGAATCCTTAACCCCCTCCCACACCTGAGTCATCTCTCTGATGATGGCAGGAAAATCAAATACATAAGTGAAATTGATACAAGCTGCTGGGAGACGAAAGAGCAAGTGCTAATCACTATGGATCATTAGCTGAAGATTTAGCTTAAACATGTTTAGCAGGAATTAAGCGAAGCTGTTGTTGACATGGATTGACTGCTGTAATGCTTTATTGTCAGTGCTCCAGGAGGCAGAGGGAGGACCGGCGTGTTACGGAGACGCCGAAAGCAGGGATTTGTGGGATGCTGGAGGACTAGTTGGGCTCGTAGCGTAGACAGAGCGGACAAAACTGAAAGTGCTATGACATCTGAGGGTGGAGAAGGGCGTGGCTGGAAGACTGGTGCTTAAGTGTGGATGAGGGGGGAGAAGGGGGTGGCTGGAAGACTGGTGCTTAAGTGTGGATGAGGGGGGAGAATATGACTTGGGGAGAGAAGGATGATATTGACGGACAGAGCAGAGGACTGGAGGAATCAAACTTCCTCTTAACAGAACAGACAATGAAAGGAGTTTTAAGAGTTGTTGCAGTTGTACATAGAAAGTGGAGCACTCAAGAGTCTAGAGTCTGAAACAGAATTTGAATACAATAACGCACTCCGCAAACAAATTGACTGACAAGGAGACATCCCCCTTCCTGAGGGTGTGACAGATAATTATCCTGGTGACACTGCAGGTTGGAAGGTTTGGTAGTGGGGCACTCCGTATCAGGGCACTAATACAGGTGTACTAGCTGGCTGAGCTCTACCTGAGCCTGCTGGGTGAGCATCTAGCTCAAGGGGAAGGAGAGGAGAGGGAGAGAGGTGGAAAGAGTGTGGAGGGAAAGTGAATGGGTTTGGATAAATATTTTGGATTTCCTTGTTGGAAGGTAAGATGATTGATAGAAAAAAAAACATGGGCAGTGTTAGGTCTTCAGAAGTTACATACGGTTCTCTAAATCCAGATCCTGGACTGCCTTGTAATAGGCACAAGAAAAAGCAGCAGGAAATATATTTTCCTCAACCAGAGGTTTGACAACGTAGAACAAGAATAACCGTGTTTTGTCTCCCTCTCCAGACAGATAACCCTGTGTGTGTGCATGTGTGTGTAAACATGTCTGGATGTGTGTGTCTATGCAGGAACTGCTCAAACTGTGGCAGCTGATGAGTAAGAGGGAACAGTCTTATCCAGCTCTCCAGTATTGACAGTGTTACTAATCCCCTCCACCTGCTCAAACACTCCCCCAAAACAACATCCCTCCCTCCCATCTGCCCAGGCGGGGCATCCCTGGGGGCAGCCTGTGCCTCTCCCTTCAACTCCTCTCCAGTTATCGTCCCCGGCTGGGGCCCATTACCCCAACCCTTCCCCAGGCAGCATGTATTAATCGCCACAAAAACAAATAGTTTTCAAATGTTTGGAAAAGGCCCAGTGTTTGCGCCGTGGCCTAACAAAATCATTTTTACAAGCTACGTAGTTGTGATTAGGGCTGGGAGAATTGAATTTCAGTGACATTGATAATATTAATATTAGCCTAATTAATTGTGTTGTTTGACTTTACTCAGCACCCTGTGTACCTTCTACACAACACTAGCCAGCCGGAGCTGTGGCTGAGCTCTCAACCATCTCTATCTCGCCCTGTCTCTCCAGTCCATGACAACTGCACACATTTCATGAACCGCTAGATGTCTAATCCCTCGAACAAATTCTGTTCCTGTAGACTAGAGGAGAACTGTACTCTTTCAGGAAGAAAGTCTGGCATGTTAAGAATACCCAATGACTCATAGAGGTACAGTACCAATCAAACGTTTGGACAAACCTACTCATTCAAGGGTTTTTCTTCATTCTTTTTTACCATTTTCTACATTGTATAATAATAGTGAAGACAAACTATGAAATAACACGTAGAATCATGTAGTAACCAAAAACTTGCTAAACAAATCAAAATATATTTTATATTTGAGATTCTTCAAAGCCGCCACCCTTTTCCTTGACAGCTTTGGACACTCTTGGCATTCTCTCAACCAGCTTCATGAGGTAGTCACCTAGGAATGCATTTTAATTAACAGGTGTGCCTTGTTAATTTGTGGAATTTCTTTCCTTAATGCGTTTGAGCCAATCAGTTGTGTTGTGTCAAGGTAGGGGGGGGGGGGGGTATATAGAAGACTGCCCTATTTGGTAAAAGACCCAAGTCCATATCATGGCAAGAACAGCTCAAATAAGCAAAGAGAAACGACAGTCCATTATTACTTTAAGACATGAAGGTTAGTCAATCGGGAAAATTTCAAGAGTTTCTTCAAGTGCAGCCGTAAAAACCATCAAGCACTATGATGAAACTGTCTCTCATGAGGGCCGCCACAGGAAAGGAAGACCCAGAGTTACCTCGGCTGCAGAGGATAAGTTCATTACAGTTAACTGCACCTCAAATTGCAGCCCGAATAAATGCTTCACAGAGTTCAAGGAAGACACATCTCAACATCAACTGTTCAGAGGCGACTGCGTGAATCAGGCCTTCCTGGTGGAATTTCTGCAAAGAAACCACTACTAAAGGACACCAATAATAAGAAGAGACTTGCTTGGGCCAAGAAACACAAGCAATGGAGATTAGACTGGTGTAAAACTGTCCTTTGGTCTGATGAGTCCAAATGTTAGATTTTTGGTTGCAACCACTGTGTCTTTGTGAGACTCAGAGTAGGTGAACAGATGATCTCCGCATGTGTGGTTCCCACCGTGAAGCATGGAGGAGGAGGTGTGATTTAAATTCAAGGCACACTTAACCAGCAAGGCTAACACAGTATTCTGCAGTGATACGCCAGCCCATCTGCTTTGCGCTTAGTGGGACAATCTTTTGTTTTTCAACAGGACAATGACCCAGCACACCTCCAGGTTGTGTAAGGTCTATGTGACCAGGAAGGCGAGTGATGGAGTGCTGCATCAGATGACCTGGCCTCCACAATCACCCTACCTCAACCCAATTGAGATGGTTTGAGATGAGTTGGACTGTAGAATGAAGGAAAAGCAGCCAACAAGTGCTCAGCATATGTAGGAACTCTTTCAAGACAGTTGGAAAAGCATTCCAGGTGAAGCTGTTTGAGAGAATGCCAAGAGTGGGCAAAGCTATCAAGGCAAAGGATGGCTACTTTGAAGAATATAAAATATATTTAGATTTGTTTAACACTTTTTTTGGTTCCATATGTGTTATTTCATAGTTCTGATGTCTTCACTATTATTCTACAATGTAGAAAATAGTACAAATAAATAACAGTACTAACATCTCAAACTCAACTGACTGTTTATGAAAATGAACCAGTAAGGTTGTGCTAGAAGTAAAGACGCTAATTAAACAAAACGTTTTTTATGAATCATTGATTAAGGTCAAGAGCAGTACACTGGGAACAGCATCATAAGACAATAGAACTTCAGGTTTGATCTTAACTGACACTGACAGTCAATGACCACCATGTGAGAGCCGAGGCACAATGATCTTGACCCTCCCTGGCCTCCCGTATTCCCTATGAAGTCCACTTAACTTTCACTCATTATCTCCTTAAGCACTGAAGAGCAACATTTCACTGTGTCCTGACCCTGATTCAGGACTGATCCAGGCCACAAAGGATGGATCGTAAGCCCCTGTGAATGAACAGGTGTCGATCTAGGCAATTACCCATCATCCCAGCCACAGACAGACCACCCAGGACCTCTGAGTGGTTCTCAGACATGCTTACGGCTGGGATCACAGCGCAGTGTGATGACCACTCACCTCTGCCCTGAGGTCAGGGGTCGGAGAGAGGTGGTCATGTGACTATCTGCCAGGCACAGCGGAGCTCTATACCAGGCTTGGTTAGATATAGATATGGAGAGATACACTAAATTACCAAAAGTATGTGGACACCTGCTTATCAAACATCTCATTACAAAATCAAGGGCATTAAAATGGAGTTGGTCCCCCCTTTGCTGCTATAACAGCCTCCACTCTTCTGGGAAGGCTTTCCACTAGATGCTGGAACATTGCTGCGGGGACTTGCTTTCATTCAGCCAAAATAGCAATAGTGAGGTCAGGCACTGATGTTGGGCGATTAGGCCTGGCTGGTAGTCGGCGTTCCAAATCATCCCAAAGGTGTTCGCTAGGGTTAAGGTCAGGGCTCTGTGCAAGTCAGTCAAGTTCTTCCACACCGATATCAAGAAACCATTTTTGTGTGGAGTTTGCTTTGTGCACAGGTGCATTGTCATACTGAAACAGGAAAGGGCTTTCCCCAAACTGTTGCCACAAAGTTGGAAGCACAGAATAGTCTAGAGGCCTACCACTTCACGGCTGAGCCGTTATTGCTCCTAGACATATCCACTTCCCACTAAAAGCACTTACAGTTGACTAGGGTAGCTCTAGCAGGGCAGACATTTTATAAACTGACTTGTTGGAAAGGCGGCATCCTATGACAGTGCCACGTTGAATGTCAATGAGCTTGTCAATAAGACCATTCTACTGCCAATGTTTGTCTATGGAGATTGCATGGCTGTGTGCTCAACGTTATACACCTGTCAGCCACGGGTGTGGCTGAAATGGCCGAATTCACTAATTTGAAGGGGTGTCCACTTACTTTGGTACATATAGTGTATGAGAGAGCAAGAGAGAGATAAGGGAGAGCAATATGAGAGAGATGGTAGTGGTGGTGAGAGTAAAGTAGATTCCTCTGGGAGTTCTCTATGAGGGGTGGCTGTTCCAGTCAGTCATTGCCATGACATGCCTGAGCTATGCAGAGTTCAACCTTCCCTATACTGCAGCTTTAGAGTTTGTTCCTGTGGACAAGTGCAGCCACAGAACATATATTTGGCACAATCAAAACGTCTCTTTATTTTAAAGTAGAAATCTTGGAAATAAAGGTCCATATTACCGGCAATATGACAAAATCTTCTACGGTGGTGTGGTTGATTAGTATTTAGAAACAAGAGAGCTCAGTCAATATATCTTTGCATTGCAGAAATCAAGGGCAAAATGCAGGTAGCCCAACTGTGAATGACAGTGGTCTTTCTTGGCCTCTAAGACGGACAAACAAGCAAAAGGTGCTACTGCAGATGAGAATGAAAGACTAACATCCAGGTTGGCTGAATTCTGTTTCCATGGTGAATCTTGTGAAATCATAGGGCCTGGTGATTGGATGGATGGACGGACGGACAGAGGGCTGGACAGTGACCCATAGACCGGGGCCATTAGCTGAAGTGGCGTCCCAGTCTGGCCTGACGGTAGTCCACTCTCAGCTGGACGAAGGCGTGCAGAAGGTTCCGGTCCAGGTTGGTAAGCTGCTCGCCGGAGCAAACCTGTTTGAGGTTGTCGGGGGCGACCACCAGGAGGTTACACAAGGCGTGGAGCGTGCCAAAGAGCTGCAGCACCAAAGGAACCTGAGGGACAGACAGTCAACCATACACAGAACTTTTACGACATCCAACCCAAGCCAGTATGCTAGCTAGCATTAACTCAGTAGCATTACTAGCGCTTAATATTATGATGTAAATTGTTGCTACAGCTGTAATGCTAACTCTGGTGTGACCTCTTACCCGGAAGTCCTTGGCACTTTTGCGGTACTCGGCCACGTCGCAGATGGCCAGCATGCCTCCCATGGAGCTGTAGCTGTACTGCTGCAGATGCTCGTGGATGAGGCGGTGGAAACGCACACCCAGCTCCGTCAGCACTGTGTCCACGTTCTTACCGTCCATGGACTTCCGCACACGCTCCACCTGCCGACTTACGTACACACACACCTTGGAGCAGGCCTGGGGAGCACAGGCAGGAAGGGGACATCAGACCGTCTGGTTGGGAGTCACAGGTCGAGTGAAATGGCACTGATTTGTTTTTTACTTTTTAAAACTCATCCGACTACAGTTCCTCTTTGCTTTGCATATGAGACAAGGGGTGGAGGCTGGGTGCAGTTCACTCCTTACTGCGGTGCACTGGATCATAACGTTGTTCTCGTCTTCAGGCCTGAAGTCGGTCTTCTTCTGTTCCGTAGCCAGGATGTGCTTCATCTGTCCCACCATGCAGTTCAGCGTTCTGCAGAGAGGACAACACCATGACAACCACCCCTCACACACTAATATAATACATTCACTAATTTCCCATTATGTTTTTGATAACATAAAAAAACAGTGGTTTACTGACCTGTCTATGCCGGTGTCCAGTTTCACCTCCATCTGTTCAATCACCTCCTTCTTCTTGTGCAGGCACTCTGTCAGTTTGGGAGAAGAGCTGGTGGAGAGAGAAGGTCCATAAAAGGTCAACGGTAATACAAAGTAGCACAGAACAACTATCTGGAAAACATGAAGCTTGCTACAGAGTCGCTACCTGTTAGTGAATAACAATAATAATAACAACAACAAGGGGAGGCTATCAAACCGTAAGAGGCAGTAATAGTGTACAGTACAAATCAAATCTTATTTGTCACATGAGCTGAATACAACAGCCCAAGAGAGGGAACTGTGGAAAGTTAAAACATTTGACCACAGCTGGCTCAGCAGCCTACTGGACTGTTAAGCGTGAACAAGCTCAAACACACACACTTTTCACAAAGGCTGTATTTTCATATAATAAATATATTTCTGTATACCTTACAGTGAAATGCTAAATACAACAGGTAGACCTTACAGTGAAATGCTAAATACAACAGGTAGACCTTACAGTGAAATGCTAAATACAACAGGTAGACCTTACAGTGAAATGCTAAATACAACAGGTAGACCTTACAGTGAAATGCTAAATACAACAGGTAGACCTTACAGTGAAATGCTAAATACAACAGGTAGACCTTACAGTGAAATGCTAAATACAACAGGTAGACCTTACAGTGAAATGCTAAATACAACAGGTAGACCTTACAGTGAAATGCTAAATACAACAGGTAGACCTTACAGTGAAATGCTAAATACAACAGGTAGACCTTACAGTGAAATGCTAAATACAACAGGTAGACCTTACAGTGAAATGCTTACTTACGAGCCCCTAACCAACAATGCAGTTTAAAAAAATACAGATAAGAATAAGAAATAAAAGTAACAAGTAATTAAATAGCAGCAGTAAAATAACAACAGCGAGACTATATACAGGGGGTACCGGTACAGAGTCAATGTGCGGGGGCACCGGTTAGTTGAGGTAATATGTACATGTAGGTAGAGTTATTAAAGTGACTATGCATAGATGATAATAACAGAGAGTAGCAGTGGTGTAAAAGAGGGGTGGGGGGGGGCAATGCAAATAGTCTGGGTAGCCATTTGATTAGATATTCAGGAGTCTTATGGCTTGGGGGTAGAAGCTGTTTAGAAGCCTCTTAGACCTAGACTTGGCACTCCGGAACTGCTTGCCGTGTGGTAGCAGAGAGAACAGTCTATGACTAGGGTGGCTGGAGTCTTTAACAATTTTTAGGGCCTTCCTTTCACACCACTTGATATAGGGGTCTTGGATGGCAGGAAGCTTGGCCCCAGTGATGTACTGGGCCGTTCGCACTACCCTCTATAGTGCCTAGCGGTTGGAGGCCGAGCAATTGCCATACCAGGCAATGATACAACCCGTTTGGATGCTCTCGATGGTGCAGTTGCAGAACCTTTTGAGGATCTGAGGACCCATGCCAAACCTTTTCAGTCTCCTGAGGGGGAATAGGTTTTGTTGTGCCCTCTTCATATCTGTCTTGGTGTGCCTGGACAGCCCCGTTGATGAGAATGGGGGCGTGCTCGGTCCTCTTTTCCTGTAGTCCACAATCATCTCCTTTGTCTTGATCACGTTGAGGGAGAGGTTGTTGTCCTGGCACCACACTGCCAGGTCTCTGACCTCCTCCCTATAGGCTGTCTCGTCATTGTCGGTGATTAGGCCTCCCACAGTTGTGTCATCGGAAAACTTAATGAATGTGCTGGAGTCGTGCTTGGCCATGCAGTCATGAGTGAACAGGGAGTACAGGAGGGGACTGAGCACGCATCCCTGAGGGGCCCCTGTGTTGAGGATCAGTGTGGCAGATGTGTTGTTACCTACCCTTACCACCTGGGGATGGACTGTCAGGAAATCCAGGATCCAGTTGCAGAGGGGGGTGTTTATTCCCAGGGTCCTTAGCTTATTGATGAGCTTTGAGGGCTCTATGGTGTTGAACCCTGAGCTGTAGTCAATGAATAGCATTCTCATATAGGTGTTCCTTTTGTCCAGGTGGGAAAGGGCAGTGTGGAGTGCAATAGAGATTGCCTGGGGTTGTGGTGGTATGCAAATTGGAGTGGATCTAGGGTTTCTGGGATAATGGTGTTGATAATGGTGCCTTTCAAAGCACTTCATGGCTACAGACATGAGTGCTACGGGTCGGTAGTCATTTAGGCAGGTTACCTTAGTGTTCTTAGGCACAGGCATTATGGTGGTCTGCTTAAAACACGTTGGTATTACAGACTCGGATAGGGAGAAGTGGAACGTGTCAGTGAAGACACTTGCCAGTTGGTCAGCGCATGTTCGCAGTACACATCCTGGTAAGCCCTGGGGCCTTGTGAATGTTGACCTGTTTAAAGACTTTACATACATTAGCCTATTAGACGAGCTAAACTAGCCAGTGTCACTGGGCAGCTCTCGGCTGTGCTTCCCTTTGGAGACTGTGGTTTGCCAACCCTGCCAATTCCGACCAGCGTCAGAGCGGGTGTAGTACTGTATTTACGCGTTGCCTGTTTGATGGTTCGTCAGAGGGCATAGCGGGATTTCTTATAAGCTTCCAGGTTAGAGTCCCGCTCCTTGAAAGCGACAGCTCTAACCTTTAGCTCAGTGCAGTGTGAGAGCAAAATTGCAAGATTGTTAAAATACTTTTATTGCATCAAACGGTTGTTTTTATGCAACAAAATAGAGGGTTCTTATAACTCTATTGTGTCGGTGTGAACTGAAAGTGGGCCTCTGGGAGATAACACTGTCAGGAGATATACGATGTCCTTGGGGATACCGCATTCCAGAACATGAGTTAATGTTTCTGTTCTATAAGGTACCAGGGAGAGACGACTCCAGAGCCAGACCCTGGTCCCTACATAATTAGATACTTAGAATTAACAGCAGACAGCATCTTTCATACTAATCTTAACCTTGTGACCCATTCCATACATCTGTTTTTTGTCATCAACATCCAGTCTGGCTACCCAGACTCCATGGCTTCTGGTTGGGGTATGTACGTACGGTCACTGTGGGGACGATGTCGTCGATGCACTTATTGATGAAGCCAATGACTGATGTGGTGTACTCCTCAACGCCATCGGAGACATCTCGGAAAATTATCCAGTCTGTGCTAGCAATAGACTGCAGTATGGGACAGGGGGGGATAGGTGTAATTGACAGGACACACCCTATGCTAACCTGATAAGAGGCATGAGGTGGTCATTGAACTGCTTATCAAACAGGTGGAAGATGGTGTTGGCCTGCTGAACTACATCCAGGAAGTAAAGGTTGGCATTCTTGGCATCAGCTGACGGAATGGCTGTAGAGAGAGGCGAGAGAAACAAACACTTTCCATTTAAAAAGGCACAAGAGAAGATTCATTTTACGCCCACACGTAAAAAGGATTTACTCAATGTTTCTAAAAGGTTTTTCGACCTTTACTGTGTTAGTGACAGTTAGTGAGAGTTGTGTGTACCGGAAAGGCCGATCTCCAGTGCGTAGTCAATGTGGTCCACACACAGGTGCTCCACCAGCAGCAGGAAGATGGAGAAGGCGTTCTTGGGCAGGTCCGAGGGATCTGAGAGCTGGTTCACAACACACAGAGACAGGACCTGATTTCCTCGCAGCACTCTACAGGGACCTACTGCAAAGGCCTCATTTACATACACCGTAGTCAAATATATTTAAACTCAGTTTCACAATTCCTGACATTTAATCCTAGTAAAAATTCCCCGTTTTAGGTCAGTTAGGATCATCACTTTATTTTAAGAATGTGAAATGTCCGAATAATAGTAGAGAGAATTATTTATTTTGGCTTTTTATTTCTTTCATCACATTCCCAGTGTGTCAGAAGTTGACATACACTCAATTAGTATTTGGTAGCATTGCCTTTAAATTGTTTGACTTGTGTCAAACGTTTCAGGTAGCCTTCCACAAGTTTCCCACAATAAGTTGGGTGAATTTTGGCCCGTTCCTCCTGACAGAGCTGGTGTAACAGAGTCAGGTTTGTAGGCCTCCTTGCTCACACACGCTTTTTCAGTTCTGCCAACAAAGTTTCTATAGGATTGAGGTCAGGGCTTTGTGATGGCCACTCCTATACCTTGAATTGGTTGTCCTTAAGCCATTTTTCCACAACTTTGGAAGTATGCTTGGAGTCAATGTCCATTTGGAAGACTCATTTGCGACTTCCTGACTGATGTCTTGAGACGTTGCTTCAATATATCCACATAACTTTCCTCCCTCATGAAGCCATCTATTTTGTGAAGTGTACCAGTCCCTCCTGCAGCAAAGCACCCCCACAACATGATGCTGCCACCCCCGTGCTTCACGGTTGGGATGGTGTTCTTCGTCTTGCAAGCATCCCCCTTTTTCCTCCAAACATAATGATGGCCATTATGGCCAAACAGTTCTATTTTTGTTTCATCAGACCAGAGGATTTTTTCTCCAAAAAGTATGATCTTTGTCCCCATGTTGCAAACCGTTGTCCGGCTTTTTTATGGTGGTTTTGGAGCAGTGTCTTCTTCCTTGCTGAGCGGCCTTTCAGGTTATGTTGATATAGGACTTGTTTTACTGTGGATATAGATACCTTTGTACCCGTTTCCTCCAGCATCTTCATTAAGTCCTTTGCTGTTGTTCTGGGATTGATTTTCACTTTTCGCACCAAAGTACATTCATCTCTAGGAGACAGAATGCGTCTTCTTCCTGAGCGGTATGACGGCGGCGTGGTCCCATGGTGTTTATACTTGCGTACTATTGTTTGTACAGATGAATTAGCCTATCAGAAGCTTCTAAAGCCATGACATAATTTCCTGGAAATTTCCAAGCTGTTTAAAGGCACAGTCAACTTAGTGTATGTAAACTTATGACCCACTGGAATTGTGATACAGTGAATTATAAGTGAAATAATCTGTCTGTAAACAATTGTAAAAATGACTTGTGTCATACACAAAGTAGATGTCCTAAACGATTTGCCAAAACTACAATTTGTTATCAAGAAATGTATGGAGTGGTTGAAAAACTAGTTTTAATGACTCCAACCTAAGTGTATGTAAACTTCCGATTTCAACTGTATGATCACTGTGACAAAGGATCCTGTTATGATAATTCAGTACAGACTGTGACATCACTGCAGTCAGTGTTATTGTCTCTCCTGTAGGGGGCAGCGTAGCAGCCTCACCCTGTTGCACCTCTCGAAGGCGTGGCGTGTCTCCTGCAGCAGGTTGACCACCACCTCCTGGGACAGGAAGGTCTCGCCGTGGGTGTCGATGCTGGGCCCCAATGGCAGGTTGGTGCGCTGTCTGATCCGCTCCTTCAGCTCCTGGATACTGAAGGGGGGGGTTTGATTAAGTGCACCGGGCTATGGCCCGTGACGTGAACGGAGAAGTGCCCTTATCAAATCGAAATCTGCACCTCTGTCATGTCGTCAACAAAGCAGCATGGTGCATCATTCAGAAAAACACCACTTTCTTATTTCTCCATAAAATGCTTCAATTTTCAAAAAGGTTCATTGGGAAGGCAGATAAAGCCTTTTCATCAAAAGCAATCATGTTTGCACGTGAAAACACAGAATCCTACTCACTACTCCAAGTGCCTAAACTACGCCACTTTTGTTTTGAGCAGACTATGTCGTCGGCCAAAACAGGGCACCTGGCTCACACCCGGGAGGCAGCACGGTTCTAAAACAAATGCATTCAACACTAACCGGCTTCACCATACCCAGGTCATTAACAGAACTCCCTCACCATTACACCATTAAGGAAAAGGGAGGAGTCTGAACTAAAAGACAGGACCTTGATATGAGGAGTGGAGAGATGCGGGATGTACTATTTAAAGCCATTTAACTATTTAATACAACTCAGGTCTGACACCAAGGCGGAGAAGGAAGTTCAGGGTAAAGGGAGAAGACGGAGGAGAGAGGGGATGGTCATGGGGGCTCTAGGGTAGAGGTGGTCAGTCACTTCCTACCTGCCCCCACCCAGTGGGCGTTTCTGGTGGTTCTTGGAGTCGTAGTAGCGTTGCAGGATCATGGTGCTGCGTGTGCGGAGGTAATCTTTCTCCATTTCAATGTAGCTCTCCAGATAGGTGGAGAAGATGTTCTTGATGAGCTTGGACAGGAACGTGTGTTTGTCTGAGCCCAGGTTGAACTCTGTTAGCTTGGCAGCCAAGGCTGTCGTCCTGGAGACACAGGGTTGCCAAGATTACCAATGGTCAGACTGGAGGGTATGAGGTATTAGTGCAGGTATTAAGGCCCAGTGCAGTCAAAAACGTGATCTCCTGTATTTTATATATATTTCCACACTATGAGGTTGCAAAAATACTGTTAAAATGAAAATTCCCTTTTAGTAAGAGCTGTTTGAAAAGATTGACTGAAATGTCAACCTGTTGTGGTGGGATAGAGTTTTGCCTGTTGACATCACCAGGTGGTAAATAAGTTAATAGACCAATTAGAGTTCCAAACCTCTCTGCCAATATCAGCTAGTTTTCAGTTTTCCCCTCCCCACTCAGTCCACTCCCAGACAGACCTAGCAAAATTATTGATTGAGAAATTGCTTTAATTTAAAGCAATCACAGTAAGGTACATATTGTTAGCCAGAAATGATTTGGTATCGAGATATAAAAAAAAGAAGCCTGCATTGGACCTTTAAGAGTGAGAGTTCAAAGGTGAACAGACATTACCTGGTGTAGAGGTCGTAGAGGTTTTTGAGGTATTGTTCTATGTCAGAGCGGCGGGTCTCGTCCAGCTTCTCTTTCACGTGAGCCTGGAAACACAAAGCTGCTCAGTCAGTCCAACAGAACTGGGTCAGAGAAGGTATTGTCTGGCAAATCTAGTGGCAGATATTGTTCACTATACCTGTAGTGTGTTCTCAAAGATGTTCTGGATGAGTTTGGCCATGACGGTCTCGGGGCTCTGGAAGACCTCGCCCACCTGCTTGTTGACTCGCTGGCAGAGGAGGGCCGTGTCTTCAAACACATCACTACGCATGTACGCTCCCTGAACACACAGAGTTAATTACAGACCTCAGGACTACAACTTGTGGTGAGACTACAACAGAAGCACACAGGTACTCTATACTAAACTGTTATGAAAGGGTTCATGTTCAACTGAACACTGCACACTCACCTCCTGACACTGCTTGATATAAACATCTACACAGTGCGCATAGCCCTGCAGGAAACAAAGACATGTCACAATCACACCTGCATCACTACCACAATCCAACATCTCCAAAGAACAAACTGGATGCATGGTTGCATAGACGCTAAATGAGATACAAGTGCATATTTGTAAGTTACAATATGCACTACTACTACACATACACCGCTCAAACAATAACACTAATCTTTCTTTAATATGGAGACGTATCAAAACAGTCCAGTGTTTGTGGGTCACCTTGAAATGTAAGAGGACTGCGGCGACCTCCCGCATGCGGCCAATCTCGCACCTACGCTGGGCCGCCGTGAACTCCTGGACCAGCTGGCGCTCCAGGTCGTGGTATTTACCTAGAGAGACACATTCAGATTGAGTTGCCTTTCTTAGCATGGCTGTGCGATCATTTGTTGATCAATCAGCAACAAAGGTCATTTTGAGTGCAACCACTCACTTGCAATCTTGGCCTTGACATCTGCAAACCTGTAAGAGGACAAGAATAGAGGCATTCACCAAAGAGGATATTGGAGATTAAAAAGACTCAAAACCAAAATGATGTCAATGTAATCTTGCATGTGTGCCATTTGTAGTCCCTCTGACTTGAAGTGAAATGTATTCTCTCACTCAGAAACACTAGTTAATGCAACACAACATTTACAAAACTAGTCTGGTTGGGCTGGAGGCACAGAGTAGCAGCACCGATACTGTTTACATTGTACCACAGAGCTCGTGTAAAGCTGCCTCCAGGACGACTCACCTGTCAAACGGCAGCTCCTGCGCTATGAGATGCAACTTCTGAATGATATCAGCAGCTTCCTTAATCTGGGAAAGGGAGAAATAGGGGGGAAGGAGTCGGGAGGGAGAGAGAGAAACATAAGAAATAGACACCCAAACAGAGAGCAGACCAACAGTAGCAGCATCTCCACTTAGGAGATCATGTTAAACCAGCCCTCCTCCTCCTCCTCCTCCTCCCTGTACACCATGGAGCTGATAACAAGCAGCCGCCGCTCACCTGGCTAACAGCATCCGCAGCAGCAGCCCTGGGTTAGCAGCATATCTAACTCTTTATTGGCATGCCTCCTCTGAATGGGCTCTAATCCCACTGCAGCCTAAATCGCCTTCAATAATCTGTCCGGCCAGGGATATCTCTTAAAAAAATGGGCCCTGTCGAGAACCCGCCACTCCCCTCCCTCTGACATACACGCTGGCTGAAAACCCCAGACCTAGTAAAGGCCCGCCGTCCGCAACTCTTCTGTTCCCGCAGATGCCTGCCTCAGCTAACATCATTACTCCGCTCCCATGAGGAGGATCCAGCCTTTCTGCGCGGCAAAGGTTTTCTAAGTATCTGTCCCCCAGCTAAGATTAGCTAAATCCCATGTAAGTAATGTAGCCGTCTCTCTGCAGTCAGGGTTTAGCAGCACTTGTCTCCTCGCTGGCGGCCCAGCCCTCCCTTTCAGAAGGATTAGCAGAGCCATCCCCCCTTCAGCTATTCACTCGCAGCTTTCCTCTTTCCCCCTCATCTGGAGGTATGCTCAGGAAAAGGGATCCGTCCGATATTCCCACCATGCCTCTCTGGAAGCATTCCCATCCCATCTCCAGGTCCCGTCTCTGAGATTGACCTCCAGACTCTCCGCCCGCTTTGATTACGGTTTCCCCACTCGCTCTTAAACCGTTTTGACAATCCCCAATCAAACTTTTGAGGGTTGATAGTGAGGTCACTCAAATGGCTTTGAACTCTTATCGGAAACGTAGATTAATTAGGCCCAGTTTTCTCCCATAAGAAATATATTTTGATGTGCTTTCCCATGCCACATTTAGCTGTAGTAGGACAAAATGGTGATGACCAAGACCGTCAACAGCAACAACAAAAAAATGCTCTCTCTCACACCTTGCAATTAATGCGATTAAGACAGACAAGAGCATGTTGACATCCATGGTAGTCAATCCTCTAGCTATTGTCAAAAAGTAAAGGCCAGTTGATTAATCCAAATTAGCTCAGGGATCCAACTAAAGGGATCAATTCCACAAATTACAATGTGTGGTTACCTCAATCCTGTTCATTGACTTATTTCAGTTCTTAACATCTTTCACTGCTGTAGTGGTGTTATTTTCAAGGGTCAATCTTTTTCATTTTTGAAAAACATAAAAAAGGTCCATCTCTAAGAATACACGAGGGTGGATGGTAATGTGTGTATCATGACCTTCTCTGGGTTGTTGAAGACATCACTGCGCAGGTCCCCATCCAGGAACTCATTGAAGTAGGTCATGAGACGCTGTGCCTCCACCGCCCTCTGCCTGGGCGTGTTCACGCCCTCCAGCTGGTCGCCAAGGTGACACACCTTGGTGGCCACATAGCTGATGTGCTCGTCCAACTCCTGGAAGTGCTGGAAGGCTACCTGTATGGAGACAGAGAGTTGTGCAAAAAGAAGTCCCACATTGTGTGACATGATTAATGAATGGGGATAAACATAATCTTGCATGATGGCAGGGCTTTCAAAAGTAGCAAGGGTCATAATGCTTTTATATTACACTGGATTCTAACATTCTCTTCAAAACGTGCCCGTCTACAGGGTAAAAGGCTGGGGATCTGAGGTTGTGGTGGGTGCAGTGGGTTGTGAAACTGACCTGGTTGCTCCTCTGTAAGTCCTGCACTTTGTGGGCAAACTCCTTGGCCTCTCTGTGACACTGGTGCTCCAGCTTCTCCACCCGACGCTGGATCTTCTCATCTAGCTGCTTCAGCTCCTCTATGTGGTTCTCAAACTCCTCCAGCAGCCTAGGAGGGAAGCAGGACAAGGGCTTTAAAAGACTGCAGGCCTACCTCACATTGGTCTAGACTCTCCATAGCCATGAGTTCACTTACAAGCTGGCCTTCAACTTAATCTCCAGCCATAAGTTCACAGCAAACAAAGGGTAGACAAAATGCTTTAGTATACTAGCATGGGTGAGTCATTTAGGGTTGGATTTGTCCTACTAACTCAATCGTCACCAACCTTTGAGTCAAGATCACGTTCGGGGTCAAAATGCAAGCCAAGATCTACCACTCAGATTAAAAAAAAAAAAACATGACTTAAAAAGTGTAAGCCTATGCAATAAAAAACAAACAGTTCTGTAGGAATGAGGTTTGTGCCGTAGGCCTAGTACATAATCACAGCATTTGGCTATATGACTGGCCTGCCAATATTGTTCTTCTCAGACCATATTGTATTTCAAAACTCGAGGTTTGATAACAAAATAGATAAGTTCTATCACTTGCGAGGTACAGCTGAGCATACATTTAAATAATTGGCTTTTTTATTTTACTAGAGTGATGGTACCTGCATCCGATGGTCAGTCTCAGCAGAGGGAGAGCACAGCAGAGGGGTCTGCCTCTCATGGTCCCTGCTCTCTCCTTTCCTCCGGTGAGACTGACCAGAGAGAGGGGGCATCATGTTTCTGCCTCAGGAACAACATGAATTTGTGCATATGACCAGAAAAAGTTAAATATTCCTTGACACAATGAATAAAAGACGCAGGTCTATCGATACTCATTCCTTGGAGTTGCAGCGCGAGTGGAAGTAGGGAAAAGCATATTTATGTTTTCAAAAAGGGTTGAATAAAAACAGAAACATGAACTCACTCATAAAAACACCAGCTCTTTGCTATATTCTTTGACAGTCTCTCTCTGGTCGAGGTTTTAAAAGCTATGAAATCTCACCTAGGCTAATATCAAACTTTGCTGTGGGGTTGTGGAAGCTGTATGCACAGTGATTTTAGCTAACAGACTGGACAGCGCAGTAGGCACACTTGATTTAACATGGTCTGCCGGGTAGGCAGAGTTTGTCCAGCCAGACAAATGAAATGTAGTTCAAAATGGGAACACTTTGCCTACCGGGCGTGCAGAACTTCTGAATCAAATGAACCTACTGCCAACAGAGCAAGATGCCTTCTAAATTAAAATATATACAGTGCCTTGCGAAAGTATTCGGCCCCCTTGAACTTTGCGACCTTTTGCCACATTTCAGGCTTCAAACAAAGATATAAAACTATTTTTTTGTGAAGAATCAACAACAAGTGGGACACAATCATGAAGTGGAACGACATTTATTGGATATTTCAAACTTTTTTAACAAATCAAAAACTGAAAAATTGGGCGTGCAAAATTATTCAGTCCCCTTAAGTTAATACTTTGTAGCGCCACCTTTTGCTGCGATTACAGCTGTAAGTCGCTTGGGGTATGTCTCTATCAGTTTTGCACATCGAGAGACTGAAATTTTTTCCCATTCCTTCTTGCAAAACAGCTCGAGCTCAGTGAGGTTGGATGGAGAGCATTTGTGAACAGCAGTTTTCAGTTCTTTCCACAGATTCTCGATTGGATTCAGGTCTGGACTTTGACTTGGCCATTCTAACACCTGGATATGTTTATTTTTGAACCATTCCATTGTAGATTTTGCTTTATGTTTTGGATCATTGTCTTGTTGGAAGACAAATCTCCGTCCCAGTCTCAGGTCTTTTGCAGACTCCATCAGGTTCTCTTCCAGAATGGTCCTGTATTTGGCTCCATCTTCCCATCAATTTTAACCATCTTCCCTGTCCCTGCTGAATAAAAGCAGGCCCAAACCATGATGCTGCCACCACCATGTTTGACAGTGGGGATGGTGTGGTCAGGGTGATGAGCTGTGTTGCTTTTACGCCAAACATAACGTTTTGCATTGTTGCCAAAACGTTCAATTTTGGTTTCATCTGACCAGAGCACCTTCTTCCACATGTTTGGTGTGTCTCCCAGGTGGCTTGTGGCAAACTTTAAACGACACTTTTTATGGATATCTTTAAGAAATGGCTTTCTTCTTGCCACTCTTCCATAAAGGCCAGATGTGTGCAATATACGACTGATTGTTGTCCTATGGACAGAGTCTCCCACCTCAGCTGTAGATCTCTGCAGTTCATCCAGAGTGATCATGGGCCTCTTGGCTGCATCTCTGATCAGTCTTCTCCTTGTATGAGCTGAAAGTTTAGAGGGACGGCCAGGTCTTGGTAGATTTGCAGTGGTCTGATACTCCTTCCATTTCAATATTATCGCTTGCACAGTGCTCCTTGGGATGTTTAAAGCTTGGGAAATCTTTTTGTATCCAAATCCGGCTTTAAACTTCTTCACAACAGTATCTCGGACCTGCCTGGTGTGTTCCTTGTTCTTCATGATGCTCTCTGCGCTTTTAACGGACCTCTGAGACTATCACAGTGCAGGTGCATTTATACGGAGACTTGATTACACACAGGTGGATTGTATTTATCATCATTAGTCATTTAGGTCAACATTGGATCATTCAGAGATCCTCACTGAACTTCTGGAGAGAGTTTGCTGCACTGAAAGTAAAGGGGCTGAATAATTTTGCACGCCCAATTTTTCAGTTTTTGATTTGTTAAAAAGTTTGAAATATCCAATAAATGTCGTTCCACTTCATGATTGTGTCCCACTTGTTGTTGATTCTTCACAAAAAAATACAGTTTTATATCTTTATGTTTGAAGCCTGAAATGTGGCAAAAGGTCGCAAAGTTCAAGGGGGCCGAATACTTTCGCAAGGCACTGTATATATAGGAGTGCAAGGCTTTATCATTGACTTTTCTTCAGAAATGTTTGGTAATCGACTAGGAATGCCTCGCAGATTGAGATCGACCGGTTGGTGACCACTGTACTAACCTTACACTCATTCAGTTAATATTTATACATAGTATTGAGGGCTTAATCCTTGGGTCCCCACATTTACGAAGCTCTACAAACTGGGAGCTACGTCAGCTGCATTTAAAGTGAGTACTGTGGAGCAAATGTTGTAAGTCAGCACCATATTTAACAGCCTAGGAAACGTCCCAAAATGATGAGTATTTAATCTCTTAGCTAATTCCCGCAGCAGTGGCTTCAGCTTAGGGACATCTCCCATCCCTTCCCAATGCACATTAATTTCCTTGCTGTCAGTTACTGTATGACTCAGAGCTCGGTGGCCTCCCATTACGCACTGCCTCGGAGTTATCTTCAATGGAGGTTTAAATAGAACTTGTTGTATGGTTGGGACTAGAGCTTTAAGAAAGGGGGATAAGGCTGAAACAAAGGTAGGGGTCTTAAAAGGGGAAGCACAAGGACCTGCAATAAGACAGGGGATTGGCTGCTGGTTGATCAAGATTAGGCTGGTGGTAGGTGTTAGGGTTAGTTAGTCTTTTGAAAAGAGGTCAAGAGTCATGATTACGGTAACTTTCAATAAAGCCATGTCTTTAGAACAAGACTACCTTTTGGGGTCGAATGCCTCAGCTCCGCCTTTGGACCCTCCTCCAGGGGTTCTCCAGGCCAACCTCTCTATGTACTCATCTGCATCAAAGGGCTCCTGTGGATCAAGCACACACAGACAGTGTCAATCTCTGTCCTGTCAAGACTGTCTTAGATAAATGGTGAGCATGGGATGTGACATGAGCAATACTGGAACCTGGCTAGCCGACTAAACTCAACGACTGTATAATTGTGGGCTAATCTTTGGGTGCTGAAATCGGTAGTTTTTTATAAAAACGTAATTTTATGTGATGTCGGAGTTCCAACCCGCCCACACTCGTCGCTGCTCAACTCCATCGTAAATCGTTGAGTTTAGTTGACTAGACCATGGCATACATTAACCCTTATTGTGTCAAATGGTCAATGATTGATTACAGGTGCACTCAAGTGGCTACATGGTTTCAATGCTTATAACAAGCAGTTTTGGGGAAGCTACTCTGAAAATATTTTTGTTTGTTTGTTTAACTAGGCAAGTCAGTTACGAACAATTCTTATTTACAATGATGGCCTACCCCGGCCAAACCTGGACGACGCTGGGCCAATTGTAGGCCGCCCTATGGGACTGCACTGAGATGCAGTGCCTTAGACCGCTGCACAGTTTACCAAGCTACCAATTACTTCACACTGAAGTTAAGCTACTATAAGTACATAGTTTACTTAACTAAAGTTACTTAGAAAAAGTTACTTCTTCCAAACTACTTAGTGAAAAAATAACATCTAAATCTGAAATGTCATATACAACAAATTGCAAGAACAGATCCCTATAGTCAGATGTTAACAGAATGTATGATTTAGCCTATTTAACAAAGTTAGAATTAGGCACACAACGTGTTTCAAGTGAGAATTAGCTAGGTTTGATGCCAAAAAATAAAGAATTCTTTCCCTCACCCATCTTTTCTTTTTGCAAAAACGTAGCGTGCAGTTACAGTAGTTAGCTACACCAAAACATGGCAAAAAGTAATTAACTACCAAGATTTGAATTTAGTTCAACCACCACCAAGCTATTGCAAAATGTCATTAAATGACTAGTTGAACAATGTAGCTAGTTCACTACTCCCCAACACTGATATCTAGGGGCGTGACAAGCTACCTAGCCAATCCTACTGTAAACCAGTAACTTAGGCAATAACATAAGACATAGAGCAGCTAGAGCAGGGGTGGGCAAACTTTTTGGCTCGAGGAACACATCGGGATTTTGAAATTCAACGGAGGAATTGCAAACCATTTGCGGAGGCCTCCCGAGTGGCGCAGCGGTTTAAGGCTTCACTACAGACCCGGATTCAATCCCAGGCTGTGTCACAGCAGGCCGTGACTGGGAGACCCATGAGGCGGCGCACAATTGGCCCAGCATCATCCGGGTTAGGAGAAGGTTTGACAGGCCGAGATTTCCTTGTCTAGCGACTCCTGTGGCGGGCTGGGCGAATGCATGCTGACACTGTCGCCAGGTGTACAGTGTACCCTCCGACACATTGGTGCGACTGGCTTCCGGGTTAAGTAGGCATTGTGTCAAGAAGCAGTGTGGCTTGACTGGGTTGTGTTTCAGAGGACGCATGGCTCTCGACCTTCGCCTCTCCCAAGTCCCTACGGGAGTTGCAGCGATGGGACAAGACTGTACCTACCAATTGGATACCATGAAATTGGGGATAATGTTTTTTTATTTTAAATAAATATATAATAAATGTAATACGTCTTGATGGATACGGCCTGAGGGCCGTACTTTGCCCCCCAAGCTAGAGGTAACTTTGGCAACAATCACAAATCGTTAAGGTACAGCTGGGGGGTATACTAAAAATCAGGTTCAATGAGTTAACCAGCTAACTTGTCTAAATGCTCTAAAATAACTTGAAATGGGCTCAACATTTTAAAACACATGAGTTTAGCCTTCTTCATTGACCAACAAATCGGTTATTTCTGGTTGTTTATCAAGTTAGCTGGCTAACTCACTGAACCTACTTTGTAGTATAACCCTCTAGTCAACTTACACAATGATTGACAAATGATCACATCGTCAACATCTGCCTGGGTAAACACTACAGTAACTAGCTTTGTTAGCTAGCTGTCAGTGCAAAATAGCTAGCAAATGGTAACGTAGCTAGCTAATGGACAGCAGGGCAACTTCCTAACCAGCAGATCTGACCCGCTTGCTTACAGCTGCGCTAGGCCTGGGTTCGGATAGGATTCCTGTGTTGGTTAAGACACCACGGAGCAGGCGCGAGATATGGCTCGGACAACGTACCTCAATCCTGGGAAATGCGTTGTACTCCCGATTTTTTTCGGTGTAACAGTTGGGATGTTGGGACAATTCGGAGTACACCGCATTTCTCATCCCTGTTTTGAAGTACGTTTTCCGAGCCTTACCTCGCGCTGGCTCAGTGGTGTCCTAACCTACAGAGGAAGCCTATCCGACCCTAGTGCAGCTGTAAGCAAGCGGGTCGGATCTGCTGGCAAGGCAACTTCCTAGCTGAGGCACAATTTCCAATCCTTATAGCTATATCTGGCTAGCTAGTTAGCCTAAATTAAGACATTTCACATTTCAACTAACGCTACTCATCTAACGTTTAAACAGGGGGTTGGCTAGCTCATACTTATCCTCCTAGCTAGCTATTAAGCTACCACTAAAGTTAGCAGTCAGCTAGGCCAAGGGAACATACAGTTTATTTTACCTCGAATAGTTGAGGAGTCGTTGCCATGTTCTACTTATATCTGCAATGTACAAATTGCAGTTTAGGCAAACGAACATTCGGTTATGACAGCCGACTGATTGATCAGCTGGATTTATGTTTTGCACTTTGTTGATACATTTAACAGCTCTACTTCCGGGTCGTCACTAGTTTCCATAACCTTAGGCCGTATTCGAGAGTGTCAACACCGTGGTGTATCATGGGTTAATTGTGACTGACTGACTAATCGATCAATAATATTGAGCAGTTATTTAGGATGCAAGGGAATTTGTAAATCAGTCAGTCTCGACTCGCATTTAAAGTCGGCTGCAATTTCGAGCGTGTCCATTAGTATGACTAAACCCCGCCTACAATTTCTCTTATCAAAATTTGATTTTAAACCTAACCCTAAACACACTGCTAAACTTATGCCTAACCTTAAATGAATACCAAAATGTAAAAAAATAAATTATAATGTTTGTGTTTGTGGTAACTAGTGACACACCGGTAGGTACACTGCGTAAACACACATGCGCAAAAGTATCCTGATTGGTTCAGGCTGTCACATGATTGTAAAAATAGGAAGTTAATTTTGCAACGAAAACAGAACAGAATATCGATGAAAACTCAGTTGTGCAAGTTTAAAATGAGGCAAAATGTTATGTCCCCCTTTGTTGGACTACTTTAAGATTTCCCTCATAGATCTATCACAGAAGACACGTGGTTATCATATGTATGCATAACCTGTCAATTACAGGCATTTTTTTCTGGACAAAATGAGTGTGAGGGCATTGTGGATTATATCTTACGAGAGGGGAGAATCTGTAGCAGTGCGCTTTTCCAGGTTTGTAATGTTTTTCCTTCCATTGTTTGTGTAAAATGTAATGCCATCATGTGTGTGTATGTTAATTCACACCTGTCCCGTATTGCTGTTTTGGCTATGTGCATAGTTGGTAAAAGTGTTGGCTTCTCACACAGGCGATACCCAACAGTGGAGCAGCGTGCTAAGTGTATGGCCGGCTCATTGTATGTGTCTGTCCCAGAGGATGGCACTGTGCTCCAGCTCCTACTCACTGAGCTGGGCCTCTCTGACTCTGACAAACCCTACATGGCTCTACGAGATGACTGTCTCCACCAGCAGCGCTCACCAGCCTTGGAGCTCCATGTAGAAGGCCCCAGTGGAGGGGTCCTTTGGCCACTGTTGGTCATCTCCCAGGGGCCTCTGATCCTGGCCTGTTTGGCCGTGGTGGATGCCCCCGCTGATCCCCGGCCTCCTCTGGCTAGCTTGTTCTCTGTCTCCCAGGGCCTCACACTGTTGGCGGGCCTGCAGGCTTTCCTCTGTGGGTCTGGGAGTAAGCCTGACAGAGAGGGGCTGACCTCTCGCCTGGCCATGATGCCCTCTATCCTCCTGCAGATCTGCCCCCTCGGGACCCCACTGGACATCCCTCAGCCTGGGGCCTCATCAGCATCAGCAATGCCCACTCCTGCAGGGACCCAGAAACAGCCAGCCTGGAAAACAGGGGTGTACCGTGGTCGGGCTGTGGTGAATGTAGCTCTAACGGAGATGGTGCGCTCCATGCAGTATGGAAACCGAAACAGGCAGGACCTCTGGGATGTCTATGGCACAGTGACTTGCAAGGTGAGCACAGTGATACTGTCTATGTCTATGGTAATGTAATACTGAAGTTTCTTGTTACCTTCTGCTGTCTACTCATTCTCTAACCCATTTGTGCTTTTTTCCCTTTGTGTCATCAGTGTGAAGTGGAAGGGGTCCTTCCCAATGTGACGGTCACTCTCACACTGCCACCCAATGGCTCACCACTGATGGATGTCCTGGTCCACCCATGTGTGTCTTCACTGGATGCCAGTGTTCTGACTGCCATGAGTGTTGAGGACTGTGACAGCTCTGCCTTCTCTGGCCCCTACAAGTTCCCCTTCTCCCCTCCTTTTGAGCCTTTCAGGCTCTGCAGCTACACATCTCAGGTACACAAGTCCAGAGCTTGTAAAAATAGCTAAATACATGCATTCACTCCTTCATACATTGCTGTCTTCATCTCGTCAGATTGAATGATGTATTTTCTCAGGTTCCCGTGCCTCCTATCCTAGGCACCTATCAGCTGAAGGATGATGACAACCAGTTGTGTATTACTGTGAGTCTGAAACTTCACGAGAGTGTGAGGAACAGCTTTGAGTACTGTGAGGCACATCTGCCGTTCTTTAACAGGTAACCTATGCACATATAAACAATACATAACATCTCACATTGATGATGCACTTCCTGATGTCAATATAGTAGCTTATTACACATAATCATCCCTTCTAGTGTTGCTTGAAATGCAGTGTTTCTGGAATCTTGTAAAGAAACACATCTCGACTTGAGGTTACGTTTAACCTCTGAACCTCTGTGTTGTTGCAGGGACCAGATGGGTAGTGTGGATGTGAAAGTGAGCTCAGGACAGCTGGAAGTGTCCAAGGAGAAGAACCTGCTGGTCTGGGTCCTCGGTACGTCTCATTGTTCTGGGGACAACATTTACACTGTGCAATGACCCAGTTTACCACATATTTAAGTTTCAAATACCCTTTGTTTATGGAAAAACAACGTGCATATTCTGCCTTGCCACTCTTTAGGCCAGAAGTTCCCCAAGTCCCGCGAGGTGTCACTAGAGGGCAGTGTGAGTTTTTCAGGGGAGCTCCCAGGACCTACAGATCCTCTCTGCACAGACCTTACAGCCTACATCAAAGTAAGTCAGATTCTTTCTAGGCATTGGAGATGCATCTAAAACTAAACATACCAGAAAAAACATTCCTTCATGTTTTTCAGTTGTACTTCCGAGTGCCAGACTTGACTCTGTCTGGATGCTGTGTGGACCAGCATTCAGTGCAGGTCTATTCCTCTGCAAAACCTCGTATAGTCACATGTGAGTGAGAGATTTGGGTTCTAATGCTGGTTTAATTATTTTCTATGAAAATATATTTATGAAAAATATGTATTTGTGAAGCCTGAATGTGCGCTCTCTCTTCTCTCTACAGCCCGGGAGTTGTTATCCTCAGAATACTTTATCTGGAACTCATCTGGAACTGCACCAGTGTCCTCCGGACACATGATGCTGTAGGATGGAACTGTACAGTATAGACCAGCATCGAGGAAATTACTACTTCGTCCATATCTGGGATGGGCCAAACACATGATGGATCTCCAGAGCATAAGATCATTGCTGGACAACAGACACTGCTTTCGATTCTGGTGACAAGGTTTGAATCTGTGTAAACAGATACGCAAACAGCATCCAACATTATGAACACAATGGTCAAAGTGCTGTAACTGAATGGCTTGTATATGCCGTTCTTCTGACAGCCTTGGTCTCATCTAAGACGCAAAATGCAATTTCTCATCCGTACTGAACAGACCAATCAATTTTCAGTGAAAGAATATGCCTTAAAGCTAGAATCCTTAATTGAAACAACAACAAAGTGTCCACCCCACCTCTGTTTTGGTATAAAGCTGAGGGATGGGTCTTTAGAAATGTAACCATTCCCAAAATCATAGACATAGCTATGGTTGCAAGGACTGACTATCCATGATATCAAAATTATAGTTTTAACTATATTTTGAGGCTATACAGTGCTTTTTGTTTTACATTGTTCACAAACATTGGAGTAAAACAATCTTATATTTTTGGTTCTAATGACTGTTGAATTAAGTAATTTATAAGTTATATTCTTCAAGAATCAATGGGTATAAATGTATATATCCTTAATGTATGTCCAAAAATGGATGTAGCTACTAAGGATTCTAGCTTTAAATACAGATAATGGTTATTCAACTGAATCTTACTAAAGAGTATTAGTACTGGAAAGAGAAAATATTGAATTATTGCAATTAAATATTGACGTTAATACAATAATGTCTGCATTTGTGTACATTTTTATTTATTGATGCTGCCAGTTCCTATATTTTGGAAATGTTTGGACATCCCACTCCACTGGCCACATCTCTTTAGAGAGAGGGGCCACCCCTAGCTCTGACAGTCCCACTTCAGTGCCTCTCCATCAGCCAGATAATTAGCAGCTGGGGCCTTGTCGTCGGCTGGAGCTGAGGTCCTGTGGGAGATGGGGCTTGGGATGTGAAAGGGTAGGCTGATCCGGGCAGCGTCTGTGCCACAAAGAGCCTCTCAGGAGAACTGGCAGGTCTCCCTGGTCCCCCCCCCTGACTCCACTGCCTGTCAGCCAGTGACCTCTTCAAATACCCAGCCTCTCCAGCCTGAGATGGAGCACTGAACAACCCTCTAAAAAGTTGAGGCCTCCACCACCCCCAGCTGGCCAGATGACTGGCTAAGTGGAGAAAAACTTGTAAAGAGAAACAGGGTGTGGTGGCCACCTTAAATATTGCCTGACAAAAATTGGTTCAGCATAAGGGTCAGATTCAAATAATTGCAATTTGGTTAGAGTACAGCTCATCCACACATGACCATGATAAGAAAGTCCTGTCAATTAAAAGAACATGTATACCTATGCATTTAAGTGTCTACAAAACACATTTTAAGAGCCCTAGCCTAGACTATTTCCCTGCACAGACATCTGGATGATATTTCTAAGTGTCCTCACGTTACCCAAGCTGTGTTTCCCAAGACATACAACATCCTGTCTTTAGTAAGAAAGGAATACAGTTTATTGGTCATATATACACGGCTAAGTATGTGAACATCTGGTAGTTGAAGTGTTAAAGCAGGTAGAGATTGTGATCCACTTTGAGTGTGTTCCACTGCAGCCAGATTCTTCTGAGTGTTCTATTGTCCAGTACTGGCCTCTCTTGCCCTCCTTGCTGGTGCAATCGTTCTCATGTGGATTTCCACCCAGAAGACTGACCATGACCAATCCACTGACCATGACCAATCCACTGACCATGACCAATCCTCTGTCAATTGGAACCAATTGCTCACACGGCATCCTTCACCTTTTTATGTAGCAGTATGCTGTGGCAGACACCCACCCTCCACATTGATTTGGTTTTAAGACCCAGTGTGTGTGTACTGAACTGGAAGGGGCAGACTGCTCCAAAGCTCTTGAGCATCCCGGCCTGTTGTCAGCCTGACTCCTGGAGTCAGTGCAGTCACTGGGTTTGTACTGGCAGACGTGGCATTGTTGGTTAAATAAGGCTTGCTAAATGAATGGGCACGTTTAACGAGCCTCTGCGAGGAATGCCTTGAACCCACATATCATACAACTAAATTGAGATGCTGAATTTCGGGAGATGTTTTGAAGCAATTGATTTGATACATTGACTTGTTTATCAAATAGTAAGCCTACTAGGTTTCTGAACACCCATGGTTTTTGTCTTTTGATCATCTGTGTTCACCTGTGGAACCCACATAATACTAAACAGAACACAAGAAAAGGAGCCCCACAAAAAAATCTATTTGTGATCAATGACCAATATATAATGGTATAATATATATGTATACATGAATAATCATTGGCCCAGGGACCAAGACTGATCGACATATCCTATCCCTCACACTGTCAAGCATACTACGACATCCAGTGGTAGGGCTAGAGGACATGTTATTGAGTTCTGTCGGTGTGTCACACTATAAAAACAACTTAAATTGGATTTATAGATGTCATATTCTTCATTAAATTATTTCATCATTTTTTAAAACTTGTTGTTCTTGACATTACAACAACACTGTTCCTAAGATTTTAATCGACTTTGAGTGTCGTAAAGTTGTTTTTCGCACAGTAAATGCTTTACGGTAGCAATAATTTTGACAGGCAGAAGCTAGCCTAGCAACAAACTTTAGAAGTTATTAGCTAGCTACAGTACATTAGTTGGGTTTGCTACAGAAAATACATTATATAATTTAAAAACAGATTCGCAACTGGTGGCAACTTTAACCGTGCAAGCGACTTTTTTTTCTTCCGTTTTAGCTAACATTAGCTGGTTAAACGCACTGTCTGCATGCGAACAATTACGAAATTAACAACAACATGCCAACCATGGGAATGGCTGAAATAGATTCCAGCAGTGTCGACGGGGTGCTAACATGCAGCAAAGAAGTGGTGGTGATGGACCGAGACAGGGAAGACCTCGGGACGCTGTGCGCTGAAGAAGATTTGGTGGCATCCGCGCTTGCTGCCACTATCACCTCTCAAGTTATTGTGGAAGAACTGAGAAGGCTTGGGTTATGTTCAAACATAGAGGGAGACGTGGAATACGTACCATACGAGTCTGAACTGCAAATGTCAGACATCAAAAGGCTTATTACCAAGGACTTGTCAGAGCCTTATTCGATTTATACATATAGGTATTTCATTCATAACTGGCCTCAACTCTGCTTCCTGGTACGTCTAAAGTTGTTAGCTAGCTGACTAAACTCAACGATTTATGGTGGAGTTACGTGTGGGCTGACTGGAGCTCCAACATCACATAAAATAACAATGTCGTGTGTAATTGCCGGCAATTATTTACTTTGGGTGCTGAAATCGAGAGTAAAAAACACAAAAAATGACGTTTATATGTGGCGTCGGATCTCCAGTACGCCCACAGTAGTCGCAAACTCAACTCCATCGTAAATCGTGGAGTTGCGTTTAATCGGATATAAAGTTGTATGCATTTTAGGGACTGATCATGTTTTGTAGTTTGCCACTACCAGCCTATGCTCATGGCTGAATATGGTGCGTTCGGGCTGGAGAAAAAGCCTACACACCTGCCAGCCAGTAGATAATAAAATGTTTTACCTCTCTGTGCCACAGGCGATGGTGGACAAGGATTGTGTTGGTGCCATTGTGTGCAAACTGGATATGCACAAGAAGATTCACCGTGGCTACATTGCCATGTTGGCTGTGGACTCCAGATACAGGAGGAAAGGAATTGGTAAGTGGGCATTAGGAGGATCTCCAAGATGGGTGGGTAAAATTATTGGAACATTCCAAAAGGTATCTGTTCCAAAAACTTTGTAAGTAACAAGGTTGCCATCAAACAAAGCATACAAAGTTGTATAGCGGCAGAATAAGGTACCAGGTAGGGAGTGGGCTATTTAATTACGTTTTCACTCACCATGTTTATTCCGAAAAATTTCTGTCCTCACACTGGTAGCCCATCGACAACATTAAGAATAAGTTACATGGTGAGTTGATGCCTATTCGTTAGCTAGGTGTATTGATCATGTTACTTTGTATGCGATGTTTGTTGGCAACCTTGTACTTGATGAAGATTTTGGAACAGAGTCCTGTTGGAACATTCCACAAATTATACCCACCACTGCAAGACTGTGTTATAAAGTTTCATGTTTACTTCTAACATGTCATCACTCCTGTCATTTCAGGTACATATCTAGTCAAAAAGGCTATCTATGCTATGGTGGATGAGGACTGTGATGAGGTATGTTTCTTTTACATAATCATATCTACCCTGGAAGACATTAGGCAAGAGTGGCCAGACGTCCCCAATTTCCAGGAACAGTCCCCGATTTTGGTGGCCTGTCCCCGAAAATGTCCCTGATTAGCCATTTAGAAAGAAAAAAGTAATATTGAAGTTAAATTGGGGCTGATTGTTAAATAATCAAATGATGTCGAATCAGATTTGCATATATCAATCCCTTTGCCAAACTCGTTTTCTCCCGAGGCCTTTTTATGAGAACGTTTGACCAGTGATACAGAGACAGGACTCTGTTTATCATGCATCCTTGCACTTTATTACAAATGCCAAGTCACTCACTCACCATTGCACCTTAAACCAAATGGTGGGTTGGACCTCACTTTATATGTGCAGGAAGCTACGTACATGTGTATGTGTTCATCTGCAAGGCCCTTTTGGGTAAACTCCCTCTTTACCTCTGTAGTCTGGTCTCCTTCACCACCAGCAGTTACCATACCCGGTCTGCTCGGTGGTTGCTACTTAAAGTCCCCAGGACATTTACAATATTAGGCAAGACTGCCTTTCTCGTCTTGTACACCAGAGGCATGGCATAGTTTACAATCCACGCTTCATCTAGATATGTTAGTGCCACTGAATTCATTTAAAATGTTGGTGGGAGACTCTGTTACGGAGGAGTGTAAAATGCTTTTAGGCTGGATCATGTTGTTGAATTGTATGTTTTAATTCTGTAATATATTGAATGTTGCTGTCTTCTTGGCCAGGTTTCCCTTGAAAAAGAGACTAGGTTTCAATGGGCTGGTTAAATAAAAAACATGAAGACACCATGGCCAGAAAGTACATGCAACAGCATAGGCTACCAAACCTGGGTGATTAAAATATGACTAGCTAGGCTTTTAAGAACTGTGGAGGGTTATTCCATTTCTGTGTTTTGAAGTATTTTTAAAGGACAATAGCGAAAATTGATAGTTAAATATAGTTCCATGGCATTTTTATTTTCAAACAGTACCCCCCCCCCCCCCCCCCCCCCCACCCTCCCCACGCAAAAACAAAATCATTTCTGGTCACCTTACATTAGGCCACATTTTAGCTAGAAGATAACAGGCCACACTCTTTACCATAAATAGTGTCAAGTTTAAGCTTGATTCTAATCTTATTACACCAATGCACATTTGAAACTGAAAATGCCATTGAATACCATTTTGTATAGTATTCAGTATGGAGATAGAGGTAACAATCTCTTACAAATTACTTGGTTTTGTTAACTTTAAACAGGTGGTGCTGGAGACTGAGATCACCAACCAATCAGCCCAGAAACTGTATGAGAACCTGGGCTTTGTAAGGGACAAGAGGCTCTTCCAATACTATTTAAATGGAGTGGATGCTCTACGGCTCAAACTGTGGCTCCGGTAGCAATACAGTCAGTGTCTCTGGCTCTGAGACCTCTTTCTCCCAGTCTCAGGAACAAACGTCCTCCCTACGAGGGAAACATCAAAGCGACATAAAATCCAGAAAGATCAGGAAGGAAAATTGGAGACGGGTACCACAGTTTTCTTTGTTGAATTGGGAGTACTTGTGGCATTTTAGTGGCCAGTGGAAATGAACTGCAAATAACCACACCCTAGTCCTTGACCTCGACCAAACTAAATCAATTACAAACAAAGCAACAGCTTGCCTCTGTCCTTTTATTTTTTTATTTAGAGGACTAAAAACATGGCGAAAACACAAGTTGGGAAGAAGAGTAAGACTATGCAAACTGTATGTTTTCATAAAGCCATTTATAAGGGCTATACAGCCTAAATGCTTCAGACGTCATAAGAAAAGAGGATACCTCTCACTTGATTCAAGAACTAAATGCAGCTGTCCCTTGTCTTGTTGTGTGTTCACTGTAGCCCCAGGTGTGTGGTAGCTGGCCAGTTCTACTCTCTCTCTAATCCCGCTAAGAGCTTCCATAAGGATTTTCATAAAGGTGGAGAGGATTGCTGCAATAAGCAATTTCCTGTTAGGGTAAAAGGAGCCCTGAAGTGCAATATATCTTTTCAATGTTGAAGGGAATTGGGGAGCACAAGAGGTCTTCAGTGTGCTTCTCATTAAACAAAAACTCAGCCCCAAAGATAATTTAGAAAATACATTATCTTTGAAGCTAAATTAAACGGTCATTGAGGGAAATTATTTAGTACCATTTGTACGTACCCATTTTTGTCTCTGTACCATTGTGTCTAGAGGTCTTGAAGACGTGAAACAAAATATGGTCAGATATCTTTTATGGGTCTTCTTTCAAAAGTGTATCGCAAGACACCTTTCAATTTAAGATGGACAAAGTAATGTATTTGGTAATTCATTGCTGGGATTTTGTACTTTTTGGTGGTAGTATTTTGTCTGTCCATTTTCCATTGTTTTAGAGATTAAAATTTGAGTAACAAAATTAAAGTAACTTTTGGTCCTTGAAAAGCGCTATACAAGTACCATGTATTGTTAATCATGATGGAAATAAGATCACAAAGCCAAATGTATTATTTTTTTAATGTGCTTTCTCACCTTATGAACATTAAGCTGGTGTTACATCAAGCTAATTTTAGACCTTTCCACACCTGTAGTATCACTATCATCCCTAGAGGGCGCCACACACTGCCTTCAAACAGGCTGGAATAAAAACACACTGATTCACTTTCATAAACACATTTATTTGTTATGGAAAACAGATTTGTTCCCACAATGAGACTTATTTTAACCACATCTGCTATTCTAATGAAGCAATCCTATGAATACATTCAGGTGATAGTTTAACACTGGTGGTGGACACATTCTCTGAAATACTTTGGTTATGACAAACCAATATTTAGTTTGCCATGTGATCATACAGTAAAAATGCTAACAGTTTAAAAGATAAATGAGCTACAATTTCTGCTTTTCAAAATGAAGTGACCACCTATACACCATTAGCATTTCGCAAACTGAGATTGGAGATCCGATCTAATCCAGATTAGTAAACCTCTCACAGCTCCTACTCCAGGTCAGGTTCCCAAATCCCTCTCTCCCCATGATATAGACCTCTAATGCCCTCTCTCTGCCAGCCTCTGAGGCCTCCTACTCTAGCCCTCTCACTATCCCCAAAAGAGCTCAAGTGTTTGGGAATTGTATCTCTTTGTTTCTCTGTCTTCCAGTCCAGCATTGAAGGTAAGGTTTTCCTCATGGTCAGTCCACCATCTGTCTCCCCTTCTACTCTGTCTGTGAGAGTATTGGTTTTCCGGTGAGGACTCCTGAGGCCTCCCCATGCCAAGTCTCTGTTGATCAGCTCTTCATCCCTACACAGGCACTGTGGTGGTCTAGGCTGGGACTGCTGTCTCTCTCCCTGCTCCAGGGGAAGGGGGCTTGTTTGGAGGATCTCCTGGAGGTCGAGACTCTCTCCTGTCATCTCATCCCAAAATATGTCCCTTTGGGTTGGCCTGTTTAGCAGATGCAGTCTCTGTATCCCTCTGCTGCTTGGTGCTTCAACTACAGAGGCCAAGGGAGCAAGACAAAGTACACAATCTATTTAAGTACTGCAGCCCTATGGATTGTACGCATCACTTAGAACATGTTCAAGTTGGTGGTAAACTTTTTTGGCCTGGCTGATGCGACCCATGTAGTACACAGCGAGGGAGCGCTGTGACACTGCAGTCAGGAAGACTTTGAGTTTGGTGTCAGCCAGATTAACAAAATGTCTCCAGTCTCACCATTATCTATGTAGATTGTCCTCTCGTGGACCCGCTGCTCTCGGACTCGTCTCTGGTGGGCTCTCCTTCTTCGCTGGGCCTGTTGACTGAGGACCATCTGTGCCTCCAGGAGTCCTCCCTACACAACCCAACCCACACAGCCAGAGAGACCATGCATGAGTCACCACCAAATCGTAGTTTTAAATATAATATAGGCACACGTCATGGAATACACAACGCATCAATGGTATGCTACAGATAAAATGTCCATCCCTAGATCCTGCCCTATGCAATGAAACATGAAAATGTACAAATTGTTATATACAGTATGTCGGTTTGTGAGGGAGTGTGTGCGCGCACGTGTGTGTTTGACTGGTAGTGGGGTGTTTCCTGTTCCCAGTACCCTGAAAGCGCATCCCATTGAGGGCCAGTCAGAGCTGTAGACCACCCCACTTTCCACTCCACCAGCGCTTTAATCAGGCCCACTGGGACAGAAGGGGCCCAGGCTCGCAGCTCACCAGCTGCTCTCGCTCTCTCTGGTAAATTAGCTCTCATAACAACATTCCTGACTAAATCAAATCCCATGTAATTGTTTTGGAGACTGAGGAACATAAGCATGTATAGTGCATTCAAAAAGTATTCATACCCCTTGACATTTTCCACATTTTGTTGTATTACAGCCTGAACTTAAAATTGATCATTTCGATTTTGTGTTTTTTAAATTTAAACTTTATTTAACTAGGCAAGTCAGTTAAGAACAAATTCTTAATTTTACAATGACGGCCTACCCCGGCCAAACCCTCCCCTAACCTGGGCAACGCTGGGCCAATTGTGCTCCGACTTATGTGTCTCTGATTTACATACAATACCCCATAATGTCAAAGTGGAATTATGTAAAAACAAATAAAGGAAAAGCTGAAATGTCTTGAGTCAGTAAGTATTCAATCCCTTTGTTATGGCAAGCCTAAATAACTTCAGGAGTAAAAATGTGCACATAAGTTGCATGGACTGTGTGCAATAATAGTGTTGAACATGATTTGTGAATAACTACCCTATCTCTGTAGCTCACAAATACAATTATCTGTAATGTCCCTCAGTCCAGCAGTGAATTTCAAGCACAGATTTAAAGACAAAGACCAGGGAGGTTTTCCAATGCCTCGCAAAGAAGGGCACATACTGGTTGATGGGTTTAAACATCTTAAATAAAAAAGCAGACATTGAATATCCCTTTGAGCATGGTGAAGTTATTAATTACACTTTGGATGGTGTATCAATACACCCAGTCACTACAGAGACCCCTCTTCATATTTTCAAGCATGGTGGTGGCTGCATTATGTTATGGGTATGCTGGTCATCAGCAAAGACTAGGGAGATTTTATGGATAGCAAGAAAATCAATAGAGCTAAGCACAGGCAGAATCCTAGAGGAAAACATGGTTGAGTCTGCTTTCCAACAGACACTGGGAGACAAATCCACCTTAACCTAAAACACTGGAGTTAGTTACCAAGACAACATTGAATGTCCCTGAGTGGCCTAGTTAGTTTTGACTTAAATCGGCATGAAAATCTAGGGCAAGACTTGAAAATGGCTGTCTAGCAAACCAACTTGACAGTGCTTGAAGGATTGTTTTAAAAGAATAATGGGAAAATATTGTACAATCCAGGTTTGCAAAGCTCTTCAAGACATACCCAGAAAGACACAAATATCATCACTGCCAAAGGTGATTACTTATCTAATCAAGATATATTCATGTTTTATTTTCCATTTAGTATATTTTTTGTTGAATTTTTCTTCCACTTTGACATTGCAGAGTATTTTGTGTAGATTGTGGACAATGAATTACAATGAAATCCATTATAATCCCACTTTAACACAACAAAATGTGGAAAAGGTAGAGGGGTGTGAATACTTTCTGAAGGCACTGTAAGTCCATTACATTCTCTATCTGCACCTGCGGATGGCGGCCAGTGCCATCGTGTGCACCCTGGCTGGGGGTAGAAAAGTGGAGGACACCCCCATCTCTCCTGTCTCTGCCCTGTGACAAGAGAAAAAGAACAAACACAAGCATAAGGTCATAAAAACAGCTTCAAAATTGACCAAGGCTTTGTATACATGTCAACACAGCATAAACAGAGACAAAATGGCACTGATGTTTTTGTATGTTTTTTTTTTACCATGGCCATGTGATTGGCAGTAACCTTGAGGCCTGCACTAAGAGGGGCCAGTGGTTGCAACGCCTGAGGAGAGAGAATGATGGGAGGTCTGCATGGGTAAACAGTACAGTACATCACAACAACATCCAATGCAATAACACAGCCACTCTTCCCCCAATGTGAAGTCTGAGACACTGAATTGAAATACAATTTATTTCAGAGATAGGAAAATAAAGTAGGAATTTAGGAACACTTGAACAAGAATGTTTGTGACAGTTTGTAGTAAAATGGTAGCGAAAGCTATACTGTTCTGACCTGTAGTCTTCGTGGTGGATGAGAATGAATGATGCTTGGTCCCCAAATGTTGCTTTGACTCTGTGGAAGGCTGCTTGCTACATATGATGATTCTTACACCCATGCATATACACACATAGACACACAAGTCAGTTAAGCCTTCGTGATGATGACAACCACATTTGGAGACAAAATAATCTGTCTACTGACCTGTAGATAGTGGGGGGAAGCTTGCAGAATTTTCCAGTTTCAGTGGGGGCAGCATGATAGTCCTACTATGTCCTAGGGGCCCATGTTGTGGCTCCAGTGGGGTTGGCACAGCAGAGATGGTCCATTGTGAGGTGGGATGACTGGCCTGCTGGTCCAGGTCTCCCTCTGGCTGACTGTGACATGGGGCCACCTGACTCAGCCTGGACCTGGATCCTGTAGAGCCCATAGTCCACCACTAGCCCTCTGCTATGGCCGTTAGGCTGCTATGCTATGCTATGCTATGCTTTTAGCGAAAGTCTGTTGATGAGCCAAGCAATCACACTCTAATTTGGGTTTGTTAATATTATGAAATCCGGACGGTCTAAGTTACTTTCAGTGTTGAAATCAGAAGAACTTGTCTCACCTCACTTGTTTTGAGTCCTCCGCTCATGTTCTCTCATTCGTTTGGCTGTATGTGGTGTTTAATGCTCCGCCACCAGCTGCTACAGTTCTTGATGTACTGTAGTTTACTTTTCTTTCTTGATAAATTAGCATAGCCCGTTGGTATGACACCCTTAGTTACACAATAACTCCCCTAGTCAGTTGTGGTGGCATACATCTCAGGTCTCCATTCTGTATGTTGCAGCTGTACAAGTGAGGTAACAGTTTTAGTTGTGGTTAAAATGGAAGGTCTGTGCCCCCATCCCTGTCTTTATACTTTTCATTTTTCATTATAATGAGCTGTTTCTATGACAACTCTCCCTACAGGTTACTTTGTAACTCCAAGTTAATGCTTGAAAGACCCTGCTTTTTTTCTAGCCCCATACCTCTTCCCCTCCACGCTCCAAACTGTTCAGGCATAATAATAGATCATTTACAGAATCTGCTTCGACAACATACACTATACTTTCAGTTTCCAACAAGGAAGTAATTCACAGCAGGACATAGAAATAAAGGTACAAGTTTTGAGAATTACTTTTCAAATGATGAAGAGAGTTCGGACTACCAGCATAACATGGAGATGCTGTACTTTGTTCTGTCTCAGTGTGTGGATGTGAAAATCATCAGTAATGAGGATTTAAACCCCTCCCTACATTCCTTCACCTCCTCTTTTCTCGCTCATTTGGTTTAATGAGGCAGCATCCACAACAGAGTGTCTGAATCTGTCAGTTCAGCAAACGCTTCATTAGAGGTCATGTCTCACTGACAGCACACCAGTCATCACAGCACTGACTGGGGACTGAGCTCTGTCTCACAGCCTCAGAGGAGAACAGATTACTTCCAACAAACACACTCCACTTCGTCTCTAGGAATAAAGTAATTCAAGTGCCCTGAAATGAATTTAGTTATTCCATCTTTCATTTTGGTTTCATTCTATTTCTATCCCACTGAAAGGCTGTTTTGCCTGGTAGCTATCACGGACTGGCTGAGGAGGAGCTGTGTGCTACCTGCAGCTGAATCAGTGCTAGGCTGCTGCTGGGCCATAAAAGCCTTCATCACCTAATTACCAGAGATCTCTGTGTAAGTGAGCAGGGGGAGTAGAGAGAGGAATGGATGACAGAGGAGAGTCTGTCATCCCTGCAGAATTACTTAAATACATTATTACTAAGACTGGATGAATCACACTACATGCTGCTGGATATGTTTGGGACTAAGATGAATCAGGTCCGAAGACATGGTAGTGACATATGTGAGCAGATCTACTGTGCAGCTAGTTATACATATAAACATGAACCTGCTGTCTGTGTGCCACGTACGTGGCCTATGCAGAGGTGATGTAATAGGATGATATGAAGGCCCTGGCTTTATGGAGAGAGTCCTCAGAAGCTCTGCTTTGTCGAATGTGGACCTGATCCACTTCAGTGGCTATTGATAACTGAAATATCCATTTACAGCCATTGCAATAATTTTCCTGTCTTGAACATAGCATGTTTTTAAAGGTTGTGTTTATGAGACGATCTGATCAAGAAGTTATTGGTCTTTATTTGACTTTTATTAAAAAAGAAAAAGAGGCTGTATGTTCAGCATATGTTTCCCAACCCATTCCTGTATATAATACTATATAAGAAGTCAAATGTAAATACTCTATTGATACACCTCTGAGTAAATTCAATAAATGCACATAAGATTGAGCCAAACTGGCCCTGTCAATATTTATATTCACAGAATACAGTCCGTGGAGCAGGTTAAAGGTTGGGCTTATGTGGTCTAGGGGCAAGACTGGGTGTGGCAAGGAGTTCAAGACTTTCCAACTTTACGCTCAGCAAAATCAGCAGTATGGTTCTCTTTTTAACTCCCCATTAGTTCCTGGGGAAAGTGACAGAGGAGATTCAACTCCACAACAGTTTCTCTCAGCCATAGAAACACTTCCTGTTCTCCTGATTTTGGACTTCCTGGTCTGTAGTCAGCACAGGAGTCATCCCGCCATGCTTCCCGGATGGGACATGTAGAACCGTGCGAGGATAGGGGTTGATGATGGAATGGGCCTTTGGAGGATCATGGGAGCTGACAGGGTCGGGGGTCATGCCATAGGGATTGAGACGGCGCCATTGGCTTGGCTGCGGCTGCGTGTGTGGATGCTGGAATCAGTCAGCTCCTCTCCATGCTCCTCAGACTTCTTGAATGCAGCGAGGAAGCGCAGCATGACGGAGTCCCACTCCTCAGGAAGCAGCAGCAGCAGGAAGCCAAGGCAGATGATGCAGGTGGCAGCCAGACGCACCACACTAAAGATCACCTCATGTTTCAACACATCTACCACTACGGATGGGAGGGAGGGAGGGAGGGAGGGAGGGAGGGAGGGAGGGAGGGAGGGAGGGAGGGAGGGAGGGAGGGAGGGAGAGAGGGAAGGAGGGAGAGAGGGAAGGAGGGAAGGAGGGAGAGAGGGAGGGAGGTATGGCGTGAGAGAGAGATGTTTTGATTAATTAAGCAGAAGTAAGGTAATAGAAGAGAGAGGGAGAAAGACAGAGAGAGATGTTCTGAATGATTACATAAAGTAACAGAAACCGCAGGACAAAGGTGGGGGGGTGAACTGAACTGCATGGGGGGCTATACAGTATGTAGCTTAACAATGCAGCTTACAATCAGCACAAGTGGGCCACTATGTCCTCTCTGCTCTAAAGGTCTACACCACTGGACCACGCCAAGCTGTAGTAACCCACTGACCTTCATACAGGCCACTGTGGTTAAGGAAAATAACTGTGGGCATTTAGTGTCGCCTTAGCAACCTGATCCTCCCTTTGTGACGGATAGTTGCTGCGTCTGAAGGCACAATGATGATTGGGTTTCCGAGGTGAGAGAGTGAGACCTGCTGTGTAATCTGTTTGTTGCCGGGGTCTCAAGTGCTGATGTCTGAATACAATACCTCTGCATGCATTAGAATAAAGAGGCCTTTACATTTTTCAGAGATACACACACACACACACACGCGCACACACAGACACTTACCTGCATTGCCGGGCACACTGAGCAATGTCCCTATAGAGATGAGGATGGGGTAGGTAAGCACCACGCCAACATTAACCAGGATATTGAACACTGGAAGAGAAATGACAATGTTAACACAAATATTGTTTCTAGTAAGATCAAATAGTGTGTGTGTGTGTTTCCACTCACCCAGCCAGAGCCCAGCCAGGCCACACAGGTATCCCCAGGGCAGCGAGGACAGAGAGCCCCAGTGCTCCACTTTGGTGAAGTAAAGGATGAGGGGGATGAAGGAGATGAAGATGAGATTGAAGACACCCATGGTAGAGAGGAAGTGAGCCACCTCACCCAGGTTGGCACTGCCCAGGAACATCTTAAACAGCACCTGCAGCAGAGGAAACAATGTCCAGATATGTTATACTGATGGAACTCTATGTAAAACTAATTAAGAATTCTAATTATTTCAGTATAAACAGGCACCTGCTTAGTAAACTAACCTTGTAGAGAGCCGATGTGGACGCGGAGCCTACAGCCAAGGCCACGCCTATGATGGAGTCCCCATGGAAACCATCTGCGTAAGCCATCATGACGATGCCTGTGATGGCCATTATGGCCGCCACAATCTGCAGGTAGGAATGAGGGAAGTAAACCAATCAACATTAATACTTGTGCCTACCTTCCCTTCCCTGTATGATTCATTGGATAGCTGTGTGACCAAGCCCAATGAAGTAATAGTAGTGGTAGAGTACTGACCCGTACACCCATGAAGCGGTCCTTTAGGACGATCCAGGACAGTAGGAAGACGAAGGCCTTGTGGCAGCAGTAGAGGGCTGAGACATCAGTGGCGGTCAGCTTCCTCAGGGCCAGCAGGTACAGGTAGTTAGTCAGGGTCCACAGGATGGAGAAGGGAGCTGTCCTCTTCAGGAACAGCTTGAGGGTCATCCCATCCTCCCCAAAAAGCCTGCTGCACTCTCTGACGAATGGAATTATAGAGAGGGAATAGTGGATAGAGAAAAGGAAGTGGTTATTTACTTCTCAAATTTGTTGTTGGTAAGAGAACTTATCAACGGGATTAGTCCTATACCCATGAGGAAATGGGAATTCCAAAACGTTGGATGGAAGTCAAAACCGTTCTTCTGGCTGAGAGGCAATGCTTCATTGAAATTATTATACTGGACATTTCTCATGGTTGCAGTTAATATCCCTTTCACATGCCTGTGCCCATGGTAATTAGAGGAGGGGTGTGTCATATAAACAACGTCTCACAGCACTGGAGGAGATCAAACCCCCCGAATACTGAACAGAAAGCATTTTACAAATCTGCTGCAGCTACTACTGCAGCTCCCATAAACACTTCTGGGTGTTACAACTGATTCAATACCCTGGAATTATAGCCTATGGAGTCTATGGTTTCTCAAGGAGCTACAGTACCTAGCCTGTGCAACATTGTATAAGCCCTTACCCACTGTCATGATCAATCACCTGAATTTCTGTATAGGCGTCTGCTTGTCCCTGGTGGTGACCACGTGGCCTCCGTAGTAGAGAGGGAAGAGGAGGATGGTCCAGTTGGTGCTGAACCAGGAGATGAAGAAGGGGCAGGAGAAGGACTTGAAGGTGAGCTGGACCAGCTGAGTGGTGCCCACCCAAGAGGAGGAGACACATAGGACCAATAGGAGGCCCCCCAGCACCTTCAGCACTGTGTTAGCACATGTCTGGTACGATTTCCCCTCTTCACTGGCCTCACTGCCTGGTGTGTCCGCATGAGACTCAGAACCCTCCTCTCCTGTGGGGGTAAACACATCCGTAGTTAAGGTATGGAGGGATATGTACTGAAGGCTTGTTGCATCACAAGAGGCATTGGTGTAGGTGTGGCTGAACAAAAGATGCTTCAGCACCATGGACAGTGGCATTACCTTCAGCACCATGGACAGTGGCACCCCATTCAGCACAGTGGACAGCGACAAAGCCATAAGCATGTGTTTTCAGTATTTGTTTTTCCAGTGTGTGGTTGATAGCAACAGGTTAATTTGAATGTTCCATTTCCACAATAAAACACATAGCACTTGAAAATAAAGCTGATGTGGAACAGCTTTCACAAAGACAATTAGAGTGGATTGTTCCATAAAGACCAATGGGTTCCAAGCTCCATTCTATGACGCTATCCTGGCTGCCTCACTGAGATATGTAAACAAGTATTGATAATTCGTCCTTAGTGAGTCAGTCCTCCAGTTTGAATGACCTGCTGTAAAGGCACTAAGGCATAGATTTGATCAAAATATGTTTTCTTAGCATTCTGGATGCTGGTTGCCCATGTCAGGAATAGCACCATTGAGTCATTATACAACACGGGGGATACGGTCCTAACATAGACATGTATTCAGACATGTACAGAAATCTGACCCCCCAAAAAGGATCCACATTATGTATGTGTCCGCCCAATCCCGTGGCATCCGTCTCTAGAAAGACATGACAACCTTGTCAATTGTGGCAGCCTCCTGTTTTTTACCATTCCTTATATTGTGCTCTAAAGAAACGACAGGATTGATTGTTCAGAAGTCTGGCTATTGTAGAATAAGACTTTTCAAAATTCCTTTTAGAGCACTGAGCAAGATGTTCCACTCGGACTCTCTAGTGGACATAATATGGACCACTATGGTAGACTGCTGACATCTTTACAACCGCAAGAAAACATTGTTGAAAGTTTAGCAGATTTGCCTTTTTTTGTTGCTTGCGACTAGAGATTAGATTACCAAAGCTCTGAGTGTGCACTTCTGCATTCAGTGGCTTCAGAGCAGACTGCGTGGTTTTTGGACTGGTGCACTGTGCGCAGGGAGACTGGGAGCAAGGAGAACCGTCAAGCTAATTGTGAGCACATCAAACCCACTACTACAGAGACACAGGAATCGAGAACAGAAATGTAAGGACTTATATTGAATGTTATTCCTTGCAGCAGTCATTTTGCAGTCAAAGCAGAATAATGTTAGTTGGTGCATTGCCTTAATGGACTGTGGGTGTGAATGGTGTGTGCACGCGTGTGTGTTTTATGTGTGTGTCACTGAGAGGATGTGAGTCCATTTCCGGAGATCCAGGATCCGTTATCTAGGCCTCCACAGCGTGATCAACCTACACCAGGGCAGGAATAAAATAGACATGTGCTGGGTGTTTGCTGCTCTCTCTCAGACTGCTGGTTCAGCACTCTGGGTTCAGCCCAGCCATTTCTACCATGGCTATAGACATTACATTACAGTATAGCAGGAAGCAGCAGGCTCTCTCGCTCCTCTCTACTTGGACCTTTGAGGAGGGCCATTAGCAATGCTCGAAACAAGATGAGTACAATCAGTGCCTCTAAGTAATCCAATAAAACCCCTATGTGCACCACTAGGTATCGACCCTCTGCTCCCAGAGAGAAAACTGTTGGTTCAGAGCAGTCTTCCGTCCCCCCCCAAAAAAATCCAATCAAGACTATAAAAGTACCACTACGATTCATACAGTGACTCTTCCCTTTAGGTTCTCTAAAACAGAAAGCAGAGTGTAATGAAATGGAATATGCATGAGATTAAACTCTTTCAAAGGTAACATTAATTGCTGGCTTAACATGTCATAGATGCTTAAGAGTGTGTGTGCTGGTTTCTGTTAGACTTTAAAGCCTTAGAAGTAGGAAGAAAGACGTCGGGCAGCACATCCAGAACGATAATGTCCTTGAAACCCAAGACACTCTATGCTGTCTGACCCTAAGTTACAATAATGCTGCTAGTTTCCTACATAAACTTCATGATGACAAAACCAAACAGTAACACCATTATTCAACAGCAATCATACACCTACAGTTGCTACATAATATTAGTTGAGCATTGCATCTATCCAAAGAGTGCCTTTCCAGAGACACGAAAAGACAATGCTGGACAAACAGACAGACAGTGCATTAGAATCAGATCCAGACTTCTTTTTTTTAAAGATCATTTTGATAGGGAAACTGTATATCTGCCCCTCTTTGCTCCATGGTTACTGTGGCAACTGAGGTTACTGTGACAATTCAAAATGTCAAATAGGGGGTGCTTATATTTGTCCTGTTTCACACACGTACCAATGTGTAACCTTAACAAGTGTGTGGTGAAATGGAAATGTGTTTTTTGCATATCCCACTCCCACTGAGAGTGGGGTCACAGTATTGGATCAGCCATGATTGACGGCAACCCGGGAGCAATTAGGACTAAGGGCAGATTGACAGATTCAACAAATTCAGATTCAAACTAGAAACCTTTTGATTACTGGCTCAATGCTCTAAATGATAAACTACCTGCCACCCAATTAGACACAGTAGCTAACTTTCACTGGCAATTGGAACTCTGTCAATTTGGTTTGGGATCTTGGCGTACAGTGCAGAGTTTAATATTGCAGAGTTTTACTTTTGGATGAAAATGTCCCCTCCAATATATATCCAGGAAATATAGACTTGGCACGTTTTATGTTTTAGTTTTATGCTTTCTCTTAAAGTTTTTATCTCACTTTGTCCCAGATGGGGACAGACAGCTAGACCTTAAGGGGAGTATGGGAGACGATCCAGAACTGCATGATTTAAAACCAGAAGTAACATCATTTCTAGGAGCGTGTCTGGATGTAGATGTTGTATGCTGAGCTACATTTCTTTGTCCTCCTCTCTCTGAGGTTGATTAACCACTCAAAGATCTTGCCCATACTGAGAGGACATAATTCACTGTACAGTACTGTAATGGGTGCTAGGTGCAGAGAGCAACACATTGTAGGCTTGCTAGCATCCTGTTTCCCCAGGCAAAAGCACCACACTGTGATCCTTTGCCAGGATGCGGATATTAAAACAAAACTATAATTCCACATTCCACCTCATTAATGCTGAAGTATTGGCTACATTTGCGATTCTGTAACAGACAATATGGAATGGCACAGCAAAGAATAGCTTAGCAAAACTATAAAGGAAACCTACAGTATCTCACAAGCTGTAGTCTGGACACTTGACAGCATCATTTGGCTAAGGTATTGCAAAGGACAGGAATATCTCTAAGCAATGCTGTTTAGTAAGTGTTTACCTAGCTACCTATACATCCTGTATTAAGCCCAAAGCTATGTTTTGAGTTGACTCATAAGCAAAGGTGAGAAATGCAAACACTGATGTTCCTAGATGGCATGCAGTGGTATACAGGAGTCAGGCAGTGCATTTATTCCATCCCAGGAGAGACGAAAAGACATGGATTAATTGATTAAGTGTATATTTTGTTCATCTCTGCAAAATAGACACAAAGGCAATGGTATGGAACTCAAATCCTTAGAAACAGTGTATGGCTGTGGAGAGGCCTGTACCATTTAAAGGATGTGGTACCCATGTCCAGCTCTAAATGGGTTTTGCCTAAAACTAATCACATACAAGACAGGTAAGCAAGAAGGAAAAGATGTGAGAACAGCCAAGCCGTCAGCCTGTTTGGATTGTCAATATCAATTGTGACATTGTGACAAATGACAACTAAACACGCACTGTGATATCACAGGCCGATCTGTATCCCCTCCCAAAGAATGGGGAAGAGCAAAGGCATGGAAGTTTCTCATAGTTCTGTAATACATTGTCATTCAAGTGAAAATATTGAAATAATCCTAACAGTTGATTGGTAATATAATCATTAATCTGATTGTGTATGATTTTGAATAATCACAAGATAATAGTCGACTTGATAACTTTATATTGTTTACATAATTTATACTGTTTATATAATGTTCATGCCATTGTGACATTTAATAGACTTAACAAGAAGCCCAGCATGCACTATTCTGTGGAGGGCACATCATGTGCTCTTTACTTAATCAAAGAAAGCTCAGAGCACACAATTATACTAGGACTGGACAAATCCTAATTTGTTTTAGCTACCTTAACTCTCCCTCCTTCCTTCCTTCCCTTCCTCCCTCTCTCTTCCTTTCTCTTTCTCTCTCATACTCTGCCCTTTGGGGTTGATTTAATGAGCCATGCAACGACCACTTAACACCAAGCCCCATTACACAAGTATTAATATGTAAAAACAGCAAAATTGCCAGAGTCGTTTAGCTATAGGCATTAATAATGCATAAATATATGGTAATCACCACGCATATCTCTGCTCTTATAGAAGGGTTTGATGAGTTTCCAATGCTGCCCATCTTAGACACACATGCACACGCAAACACAAATGTACACACACATGTCCGAGACATGGCACCTAGGGTGAGACTCCATCCCTTTTTCCCTGTCCCCTAATCAGGAGTTTTTACCTTCGGAGATGGAGCAAGTGAGGACCTGGGAGCTGTAGGAGCTGAGAGGAGCCACTCTGGCTGAATGCTTCTTCATCCTCCACTAGGGGGCAGAGCCAACAGTTCCTCTCTGGGATGTGTGTATGTTGTCTGTCCGCCTGGCTAGGCTGCTGCTGCTGCTACGTTCCTCCTGCAATCCCTCTGCATCCCCGGGCTCCTGGCTCATCCACAGGCAGCGTGCTTTAGCTCTCTATCCGCTTCTTCTTTCTAAATGTCTATTGATGTGCATCTTCTATCTTCTTCTTTAGTTCTGTCTCTCCCTCCTTCACAATCAGTTGAGCTGACTCCCTCACTGTTTCTTACTTAGATGTTGTCTTTCTCTCTGGACAGTGGTGGAGCTCAGTAAAGTGCTGTGGAGTGGAGACTACTGTTGAGCTGTCATGCCGTGATCCTACGCTACACTGTCTTCAAGGTAGACTCAAGTGTGTGGCACCGTGTAATCATTCCCTTCATCTCTTTCCTTTCATTCCTCCTCTGTTGCTTTCCCCTCCTCTTCGTTTGCTGTGCAAATCAGATGCTTTGTTTGGAAGGTAACCAAGCATCCCCCCCTCTCTTTCTCTCCCTCTTTCTCTCTCTCCCTCTCGCTCCTCTGCTGGCACTTCTCTCCTACTTCACTACTCCTTCAGTCTTAGATTATTTATAGAGGTCCTGTCCTGTTTCTTGTGCCACTGTAACACAAATTAATTTAACTGAGAATGGGAAAGGACTTACCTATGTCCCCCCACCACCCCTAATTCCTCACTCAACCTGGACTCACTCAACCTGGGGTAGACGTAAGATAGTAGAACTCCAATTAGTATGATATGTTATGTTTCGTATGTTATGTATTAATTTGTGGACGCCCATCATCCGTTTCATATGATATGTTACAAATAGAGTACCACAGTGGGATTCATAATACCCATAAAACTTAGCGGTTAAACAGGGAAATGGTTCCAATTGTTTTTCCACCATTCATTTTCCCCATAGGATTTTGTTTTTAGAAACACTTAAAATAAGGGCTGTGCTCCATGTAGGCTTACACTGGCAGGACATTTTGATCACCGTATTAATCGCTCTAGGCCAAGGTGACTTTTACCAATATATGTGCCTGTATTTACCCCCCCAAAATGAAATGCTAATTGGCTGCTAATGTGTCTATCATAAAGAACTACAAAATGCAAAGATGATCCAAGACTGCCTCGATTTGGCAAAAGTAAGAAACTTTGGATTAACTATCTAATGTTAGCTAAATGTAGCAACGAATAAATTGGTTAGATTGTGCAAGTTTTAAATTGACACCATACCTGTTAGCAAAGGTGCCAGCTAGAGAGGACGTGCAGGAAGTTATAGATTTATAGCCTTGGAAGATGTCTACTTTGATGCTAATTAGCATTTTTACATATTTTTCAAAAAATAAAACTGAATATATTGATAAACTTCACCCTGTCTTAGAGAGATTTACATGGTAATCAAAACGTCATGCCAGGGTAAGCCTACACCAAACCCTTATTTTAAGTGTTTCTAAAATCCCCAATGGGAAAAAATGTATGGAGGAAAAACTATTGGAATCATTTCCCTGTTTGACCGCTAGGTTTTATGGGTATTATGACACCTCCACTATGTAACAATAATGCTAGTATGAACTCGAACCCAGGCGCAGAGAAACACAGCAAGGAGAGGTAAGGTTCCTGGAACGCCTTCTCAGCAGCAGGGGTCCAGCTTACATGCCGAGCCCTTGGTGAGCGCTGTCAATGGCGCAGCCACCGAACTAAAGTCTCACAAATCTCCAGAAGAAATTAGCAAAACCTCAAAAACGCTGGAATTGCTTGACAGTGCTGGGCCACGGCCAGTTGACCACCGCTTCTACCTTTTGGGAGTCCATACATACACAGCCCTGAGACACGATGTACCCCAGGAAGGAGATCTGAGGAATGTGAAACTCACACTTCTCAGCCTTCACAAACAAGTGGTGAGATAGGAGGCTTTGAATAACCTGGTTAACATGTTGGATGTGTTCAACCATGGACCTGGAGAAGATGAGGATGTCATCCAGGTACACAACCTGAACTGGTGAAGGAAGTCGCGCAGCACATCAATAACCAGGGCCTGGAAAATGGCCGGAGCATTTGTAAGTCCAAACGGCATGACACGGTACTGATAATGTCCATTTGGGGTGTTGAACGCTGTCTTCCACTCGTCTCCCTGTCTGATGCGCACCAGATTGTACGTGTTCTGTAAATCCAATTTTGAGAACTGTAGCTCCCTGGAGTCTCTCAAAGGCTGACGACATAAGAGGAAGAGAGTAATGGTTCTTGATGGTAATGTTATTTAAACCCTGGTAATCGATACAGGGATTCCTCTTTCAAACAAAGAAAAACCCGCTCCTGCAGGGGAAGTGGACGGCCGAATAAAACCAGCCACCAGCGCCTGGCTGCAGTCTCTTAACCTGAGAGAGAATAGAGCCCTCCTCTCGGAGGAGTGGTTCCGGGCAGGAGGTTGATGGCACAATCGTAGGACCTGTGAGGAGGCAGTTCACTGGCCCTTCGTTTGCTGAAGACCTGACCCAGATCCCAGTAATCCCGAGGTATGCGGGAAAGATCAGGCTTGTCATCCCCAGCCGGGGAAACAGGAGAATTGGAAGCCTCCAGACGAGCAGGGCCGGAAAGATGTGGCGAGAGTTGCTGGCAGGTGGACTCGCATGAAGGATTCCATCCCAGAACACTTCCCGAGGGCCAGTCAATTTGAGGATTATGGATAGAAAGCCACAGATGTTCAAGAACCAGGGGAAGCTCAGGAGTGTCCACCAAATGCAACTGGATAAACTCCACATGATAATCCAGAACTCGCAGCTGAATAGGCATGGTGAGTTGCGTCACCTTCCCAGACCCTAGGGGTTGACCGATAATGGAAAGTCCAGCTTAGTGAGAATCAGTCCCTGTTGGCGAGCTAATGTGCGATCCAGAAAACAGCCGGTAGCCCCAGAGTCATTGAAAGCAGGAATGTCCAACTGCCCATTGTCCCACCGCAGGTTGGCTGGAAGCAAGGTGTGTACCGTGTCGGCAGCTGGAGACTGTATCTGACTCCCCAGTATTCTCCCATCTACTGACGAGTCATCCCCTTTCCCGTCAGCTCGGGACGGGAAAGGGGATGAAAAGTGGCTTTGTATTCCAACCACGCTCAGCGGCGAGCGTCCGAAAGTCAGTGGTGTAATCAGCTATGTTCCGGCTGCCCCGCCAAACGCATTGAGTCTTTGAGCAGTGTTCCTGCCACTGATGGGGTGATCCAAAAAAAACATCTCCTGGGTGAAGCTTTGCCAATTAAAACAAATGTCTGATTGCTGCTCCCATATTGCCGTAGCCCAGGCCAGAGCCCGCAATGAGAGCAAGGAGATTACGTATGCCACTCTGGAACGCTCAGTGGGAAACGTTGATGCCTGCAGCTCGAAGGCCAGCGAGCATTGGAGCAGGAATCCACAACACCTCCCAGGATGCCCCTCATATCGCTCCGGTGCCGGAAGATGAGGCTTCCCGAAGGGAGGAAGACCCTGAGCTGGTAGGGAGTTGAGTATCAGGAACAGCCACAGGTGCAGCAGCCGTTGCTCCCGTCTGTCCTGTCTGCAGAGCGTACACAAGAGTTCTTAAATCATCCGACAATGTCTGCTGCCGCGCCTCATGGCGACCAATCACAGTTCCATGGTGGGTGAGAGCCGACCATAAATGGTGGAGTTCGGAATGTTCCTAGGACGATTGAAAAATCTCTGCTGGGTCCATAGCAGTCTTAGGGCTACCTTAATAATAATGCTAGTACGAACTGCTAGTACGAACTCGAACCCAGGCACAGAGAAACACAGCAAGGAGAGGTAAGGGTAAATCCAGAACTTTTCCTTGGCGTCTTAACAGAAACAAGGCAACCGCACAAGAGGGAACACCCCCCTATCCACATCGATGGAACAGTAGTGGAGAGGGTAGCAAGTTTTAAGTTCCTCGGCATACACATCACAGACAAACTGAATTGGTCCACTCACACAGACAGCATCGTGAAGAAGGCGCAGCAGCGCCTCTTCAACCTCAGGAGGCTGAAGAAATTTGGCTTGTCACCAAAAGCACTCACAAACTTCTACAGATGCACAATCGAGAGCATCCTGGCGGGCTGTATCACCGCCTGGTATGGCGACTGCACCGCCCTCAACCGTAAGGCTCTCCAGAGGGTAGTGAGGTCTGCACAACGCATCACCGGGGGCAAACTACCTGCCCTCCAGGACACCTACACCACCCGATGCTACAGGAAGGCCATAAAGATTATCAAGGACATCAACCACCCGAGCCACTGCCTGTTCACCCCGCTGTCATCCAGAAGGCGAGGTCAGTACAGGTGCATCAAAGCTGGGACCGAGAGACTGAAAAACAGCTTCTATCTCAAGGCCATCAGACTGTTAAACAGCCACCACTAACATTGAGTGGCTGCTGCCAACACACTGACAATGACACTGACTCAACTCCAGCCACTTTAATAATGGGAATTGATGGGAAATGATGTAAATATATCACTAGCCACTTTAAACAATGCTACCTTATATAATGTTACTTACCCTACATTATTAATCTCATATGCATACGTATATACTGTACTCTATATCATCGACTGCATCCTTATGTAATACATGTATCAATAGCCACTTTAACTATGCCACTTTGTTTACATACTCATCTCATATGTTATACTGTACTCGATATCGTCTACTGTATCTTGCCTATGCTGCTCTGTACCATCACTCATTCATATATCCTTATGTACATATTCTTTATCCCCTTACACTGTGTATAAGACAGTCGTTTTTTTGGAATAGTTAGTTAGATTACTTGTTCGTTATTACTGCATTGTCGGAACTAGAAGCACAAGCATTTCGCTACACTCGCATTAACATCTGCTAACCATGTGTATGTGACCAATACAATTTGATTTGATTTGTACGCCTATGTAGATATTCCATAAAACATCTGCCATTTCCAGCTACAATACTCATTTACATCATTAACAATGTCTACCCTGTATTTCTGATCAATCTGATTTTATTTTAATGGACAAAATATGTGCTTTTTTGATTTGATTTGATTTTTAATAAAACATGAGATCCAAGCAAAGATACAGGCCAACTGAGGAATCTAAATAACAAGGCAACCAGGTGACCAGAGAAGGTAATTAAACACAGGTGAATCCCATAAGTAATAATCAGGGTAACCTGGAAACTAGAAAACAGTGTAAGGGTGCCCTCCAACGGTAAGCTAAGGAACAACAATCAAATAACACAGAAACTGTGACACACTGTGGGGCTCTATTGTAATTCATTCAATATGTTACGAATCTGCAAAACGTATGATATGTCACAAATTCCTACTTTTGTTTTTGCCTTAAATAACATTCTGTCTTATGTGATAATACCAAGCATAACATCATACTCATTTGAGTGTCCCGGATTTACCTACCATGTTACGTCTAGTCTATGTGACCAGGCTGCCTCAATTACACCTCACGACAGGAAGATCTGCTGCAGTACAATCTCCCAGAGTCTAGATGAGGAGAGTCTGGCTGTACATCCTCTCTCCAACACCCCCACATTCAGCCCACTTCATGGTGCTCTGTCATGCCCACAGAAAGGAGGGCTGGAGAGAGCAGGGACCAGATACAAAAACTGTAGCTGCAAAGTATTATCATTGGGGAAAACAGGGTATCAGAAATGAAATGTTTTACTCCCTGTTCATGCTATTGTTTTTGATTGAGGAGAGTGATTGAGGAGAGTGATTGAGGAGAGTGATTGAGGAGAGTGCCCATTGCTTTACTGTTTTATTAAGCTCATCCTTCACAGGAGACTCACACCACCTGTAGGTATCCCAGTATGCCCCAGCAGAGGTGTGAGCACAGGGCCTACTCATGGCCCATGTGAGTGTGGTCAGGAGTTTCCATCTAACAGTGCAATCCCTCCCGGTCATCCTGCCTCTCTCAGCGGTTTTCACAATCAAACGTTCTAATGGGCCTTTCTGTCACTTCAGGCCTATACATCAATAGCATACTACAGCATTGAGGTGTTGAGTCACAGAGCAGAGGTTCAGCACCCTGTAATATAAATCCCCCACCCTGCATACTCCCAAGCCAGTAAAATCAACGCCGGCTGGGGATGAGAGTTATGTATTGCTCAAGTGAGCAGTATTTCACCAGAGATGTGAACAACAGTGCAGTGAACCAGTGCTGCAGCACCTTCCCATTGATTACAGTTACCAGGAAATGTGTACTCCTGCCTCTCTCTGTCACTATATCAGTGTCACTCTGACCTCCCTTCCTGCTCTCCTGTCTCTCCTCTCCTATTCTTATCAGTCATAATCCTGGCAAGGCTACAGAGAGCATGGCAGATCATAGTGCTTCACTGTTCCTTAAAAGTGGAGTCTGGAGCTGGCTTCCCAGCTAGCACATAGCATTAAGAGAACCATATGTTTCTTAGAGTTTGGTGAGAGTGTGGTTGGCCTATGGTTATTTTGCATACAATCTTCCCACAACTTTCTGGAAATGGTGCAGGATAGTTGCTAGGCTTTAGAACATTCTCTGCACATTTAAAGCTGCAATATGTAACTTTTTGGGGCGACCTGACCAAATTCACAAAAAATGTGAGTAAAGAGCTCTGTCAAATCTCATTGAAAGCAAGTCTAGGAAGCTGTTCTATGTGCACTATTTCTATGCTTCACGTTCTTAAGTTCAGTTTCTGTGGCTTTTACTTTCGGTTATGTACACCAGCTTCAAACAGCTGAAAATACCATATTTTTAGTTATGGAAAATATATTTCACATGTTCCAATGATCCTCTACACTATACTTGCTTCTTTTGTCACATAAACTGAAATAAGGCAAACTATTCCCCACAAAATTGAAAGGTGCATAGTGCACTTTTAAGGAACTTGACAAAAATAAATACTTTTCTTGGTATTTCATTACTTTAACAGAACGTTTCCTAGAAGTTCAAACATGGTTACGTTTAATTTAAAATTGGGTCATGTTCTATGAATGTTCTCCAACTGGTTTGACATTGGGAATGTTCTCAAACAGTTCAGAGAACGTTAAGAAACAGCGTTCTTCTGTGGGAATTTCAGTACTTCAGCATAATGCTTCCTGCAGGTTTCCTCGTGGTTCTATTTAAAGTCATGTTCTCAAATTTGTCCGAAAACATTAAGAAAACTTTCCATCAAAACCACAAGAAAACTTTAGTAACGTTCAGAGAACGTTTTAAAAATGTTATTTAAAAAACATTCCTTTCAGCATCAACAAAACTCTCTCTATCCTCTGTCTTGTTAAGTGAGTTCAGGTGTGTTGCACCGCCCACTAATTGGCCACACCTGATCTTAATGAGTGTTTGTTTCCTTTGAAATGGGGTCTGTTTGAATAGACTTAAATTAACAGCTTTGAATGAATAAAAAAAAACATTGCATGCTAGCTCCATCCTGGTGGCACAGTGGACTAATTCCATAGATAGAGAACAGAAGAGCATAGGTTTAAATCCCACTGATGCTGTGCCACAATAAAAAATAAAACATGTTTGCATGATTAATGCCTGAGCAAATGCATTTCCATGGGTCCTATCTGTGTTTAGAGTTCAAAACAGTTAAACTAACTAGCATTGTTATTAAACGTCTTATTGAAACATGTTCATTCATCTGAGGGATGTTTGCTTTCAGCCACATGTTAGGTTGGTAGAGTAGAGCAACAACAGCAGCTGGTGAGATGGAACATCTGGCGTGACTCTCAGTCCTAGTGCTGGGATGGGATGACCATAAGGACTGGGACATGCCCTCTCAATGATCCCAATGATACACATCTCCACCTCAGACCTACCAAACACTTCCCCCTCTCATCACAACCCCAGAGACCCCCGACCAGGGTTTATCCGTGGCCAACACAGTGCTGCTGTTGCATCTTGGACCAGGGCACAGGTCCCCCCAAAAAACTCAGCACTCCTCCATAGCAACGGCGTTGTTCTGGTGTGCTCTGGCCCAGTACACTGACGCAGTAGCCCCATTCAGGGCCTTTGTCATTCAGATTAGCCCATGTCCCTCTGCCACCATACAGCCCATTGTCTTTATGCATCTCTCTGTTAATCAGTACGTCTCAGAGATGAGTAGGAAAAGGACAAGAGGACAGAGAGGAGAGAGAGTTCCTGAAATAACGTATCAGAGTAGGCAGTGGTATAATAGTATTCTGACTACCCATATGATTATAACAAAGCATAGAATTTTCATCTACATTGTTCTTAAACATATTAAATAATTACAGGACTATACAAAATAGTGTGAGGTTGTGAAGCTAAGATTGATGATTAAAACCAATGCCCATCATCTGTTGATGAAGAAATCACAAGTTTTAAGAGGGGGACATCTAGTGGGCATAAGGGAGAGTAGCAGACTAGGAGCAGTAGTTAGAAGCATTACCCATTATTTTCTGTATGATGTAACTGTAACTGTGTACCAATAGGACTTTGGTCATCTTAAGTATTTGTTAACTAATGCAAATAAGGAGCACCATATGCCATAGATATGCCCATGTTATGTGTATTCAGTGGTTCTTCTAGGGAGATAATGGATGTCAGAGTGGGTGTGATTTAAGGAGCTCTCCATGTTGATTTATACACGCAGGTAGTAATAAGGCTAAGTAGACTTCCAGTCACAGCTCCCCTTTTACTAGCTGTAATTTCATTGGAGGACTGAAGGAGACTTGACGCTGAGGTTTAGATAATAGACCACAAGAGGGCACTATGAGACTGCTGGAGGACTGGATATACTGAAAAGGTACTATGCTGCTGTTAGGCGTAAACTTTTTTAAATTTATTTTTATTTCACCTTTATTTAACCAGGTAGGCTAGTTGAGAACAAGTTCTCATTTGCAACTGCGACCTGGCCAAGATAAAGCATAGCAGTGTGAGCATACAACAAAGAGTTACACATGGAGTAAACAATTAACAAGTCAATAACACAGTAGAAAACAAAGGGGGGGTCTATATACAATGTGTGCAAAAGGCATGAGGAGGTAGGTGAATAATTACAATTTTGCAGATTAACACTGGAGTGATAAATGATCAGATGGTCATGTACAGGTAGAGATATTGGTGTGCAGAAGAGCAGAAAAGTAAATAAATAAAAACAGTATGGGGATGAGGTAGGTGAAAAGGGTGGGCTATTTACCAATAGACTATGTACAGCTGCAGCGATCGGTTAGCTGCTCAGATAGCTGATGTTTGAAGTTGGTGAGGGAGATAAAAGTCTCCAACTAAGGAAAATAATGACCAGAGGAGAGAGGGGACAATGCATGGAAACCCCCACCTCTAACAGTCAATCCATTAATGGAGTAGAGATCTGTGTGGTATTGCAGGTATATGCATTTCCTCCACCCGTTTTATACTGTGCTATACTGTTGCTAAAGTCTCACAAACACTGAGAATATGTGGTCAAGAACACTTTTAAGAAGTATATGCTGAGTTAGCCTTAATCACCTATCCTAAGCACCTAGATTCCTAATTTGCCTCCCATGTTCGTATGTTTGCTACATTGGCAAACACACAGGATTCCTTATTAAACCATTTTAAAGAAATATTACACCAATTACTTTGTAGGGCTTTTACCAATGATGCATGTACATCCTGTATTGCTGATGCTATGTATTGGCCAGTGAGAGGCTTTGAAGCCACCGTTTGGTCAGATTGGCACTCCTCAATAGGAATGAGTGGAATTCTACAGTATTTCTGATGTATTGGTGATGATGTAGTGGGGACAGTAACATTAGGACTTTCAAAATATATGACTTTAAGAAGTAATTTTGTATTTTTATGTTTAGCTCACAGGTGAAATGAGGGCAGTGGTAAGGTAGGCCCCTAAATGGTGGGTAATCCAAGAAAGAAGACAAGTAGGCAGCCAGTATGTTGCAATTAACTTTAGTGAACTAATGACAAAATAATACATATAGAAGCAGTTAGCATAGTACATCAGGATGCACAATTGCAACGTGTTTCGACTAGCAGAGACTTCCTAAGGCAGCGTTAAGTTTAGCTCACATAATATAATTTAAAAGTATGTAATAGAATAAACATGGAATTAATAACTGCATAACTTTATTTTACAATGGTGGGGTAGTGCCAAGATGGAGGCGTTCCAAAACAACCCCCCCCCCCATCAGTCATCTAGTGCAGCGGTTCCCAAACCTTTTCACTAAGGCTCCCGCGCGCACAAGTACTGTTTATGACACAAACTATTCACACCTCTTTTTATTTTATTTTGTATTTTATTTTACCTTTATTTTACTAGGCAAGTCCGTTAAGAACAAATTCTTATTTTGTGGGGGAGAGAACATTTTGCAAGTTTAAAGTTTATTTCCTACAATTCTACACATGTTGTCATGGGGTGCAGAGAACATTTTGCAGTTATAAAGAAAATGTTATTGCAATTCTATACATTTTGCCATGTCAAATGTGTATTCCTGTGATATTTGAGTGGCTGAAACATTACAACAAAATCAATGGGCCAAGAAACCTAGCTAAAAAACATTAGCTGACATGGGCTAGTTGATCTGGACATTTCTGACAAGTTATGCTCTCGAAGAAATGCAATGACTGACATGACAAGAGGAAAACTGATTCATACTGTATATATATACACACTACCGTTCAAAAGTTTGGGGTCACTTAGAAATGTCATTTTTGAAAGAAAAGCACATATTTTGTCCATTAAAATAAAATCAGATTGATCAGAAATACAGGGTAGACATTGTTAATGATGTAAATGAGTATTGTAGCTGGAAATGGCAGATGTTTTATGGAATATCTACATAGGTAGATAAATCAAATCAAATTGTATTGGTCTAACCATACACATGGTTAGCAGATGTTAATGTGAGTGTAGCGAAATGCTTGTGCTTCTAGTTCCGACCGTAAATCTAACAATTTCACAACAACTACCTTATACACACAAGTGTAAAGGAATGAACAAGAATATGTATATATAAATATATGGATGAGCGATGGCCGAACGGCATAGGCAAGATGTAGTAGATGGTATAGAGTACAGTATATACATATGAGATGAGTAATGTAGGGTATGTAAACATTATATAAAGTGGCATTGTTTAAAGTGACTAGTGATACATTTATTACATCCAATTCTTAATTATTAAAGTGGCTAGAGATTGAGTCAGTATATTGGCAGCAGCCACTCAATGATGGCTGTTTAACAGTCTGATGGCCTTGAGATAGAAGCTGTTTTTCAGTCTCTTGGTCCCAGCTGTGATGCACCTGTACTGACCTCGCCTTCTGGGTGATAGCGGGGTGAACAGGCAGTGGCTCGGGTGGTTGTTGTCCTTGATGATCTTTTTGGCCTTCCTGTGACATCGGGTGGTGTGGGTGTCCTGGAGGGCAGGTAGTTTGCCCCCGGTGATGCGTTGTGCAGACCTCACTACCCTCTGGAGTGCCTCACAGTTGAGGGCGGAGAAGTTGCCGTACCAGGCGGGGATACAGCCCACAGGATGCTCTCGATTGTGCATCTGTAAAAGTTTGTGAGTGTTTTTGGGGGGGGGGAACTATCTCTGGAAGATGGCCACCGAGAGAGAGGAGCTATCCAGGAAGAACCACTAAGACGGTGACAATCCCGTGACTTTTTGTTGTAGTTTAAAGATAATCCTATTGTGTTCCTGTTTCATCTGGAGAAGATGTATGTTTTTCCTTGGAAGATTTTCATTGATTATGTTGGAGTGTTTGTGTTGACCAAATGCCCTCAATAGAGAACTGTGTTCAATCAAGAAAACCTACTCCTGACTCGTTTATTCCACCTTCCCGCTTTAGAGTGACGCCCAATTACTTGGTCCGCTCACAGTACGCTGAGGAACTTAAAACTTTCCACCTTCTCCACTACTGTCCCGTCAATATGTATAGAGGGTTGGTCCCTCTGCTGTTTCCTGAAGTTCACGATCATCTCCTTTGTTTTGTTTACGTTGAGTATGAGGATATTTCCTGAAACCACAGTCCGAGGGCCCTCACCTCTTCCCTGTAGGCCGTCTCGTCATTGTTGGTAAGCAAGCCTACCACTGTTGTGTCGTCTGCAAACTTGATGATTGAGTTGGAGGCGTGCATGGCCGCACACTCATGGGTGAACAGGGAGTACAGGAGAGGGCTGAGAACGCACCCTTGTGGGGTCCCAGTGTTGAGGATCGGCGGGGTGGAGATGTTGTTTCCTACACTCACCAACCTGGGGACGGTCCGTCAGAAAGTCCAGGACCCAGTTGCACAGGGTGGGTTCGAGACCCAGTGTCTTGAGCTTAATGGCGAGTTTGGAGGGTACTATGGTGTTAAATGCTGAGCTGTAATCAACACTCCTCTTGTCCAGATGGGTTAGGGCAGTGTGATTGTGATTGCGTCGTCTGTGGACCTATTGCAGCGGTAAGCAAATTGGAGTGGGTCTAGGGTGTCAGGTAGGGTGGAGGTGATATGACTTGTCACTCAAAGCACTTTCATGATGATGGAAGTGAGTGCTATGGGGCGATAGTCGTTTAGCTCAGTTACCTTAGCTTTCTTGGGAACAGGAACAATGGTGGCCTTCTTGAAGCAAGTGGGAACAGCAGACTAGGATAGGGATTGATTTGAATGTCCGTAAACACACACTAGTCAGCTGGTCTGCGCATGTTCTGAGGATGCGGTTAGGGATGCAGTCTGGGCTGGCAGCCTTGCGAGGGTTAACACGTTTAAATGTTTTACTCACGTTGGCTGCGGCGAAGGAGAGCCCGCAGGTTTTGGTAGCGGCCGTGTCAGTGGCACTGTATCGTCCTCAAAGTTAGCAAAAAAGTTGTTTAGTTTGTCTGGGAGCAAGACATCAGTGTCTGCGACAGGGTTGGTTTCTTTTTGAAATCCGTGATTGACTGCCACATATGTCTCGTGTATGAGCCGTTGAATTGCGACTCTACTTTGTCTCTATACTGACGCTTAGCTTGTTTGAATGCCTTGCGGACGGAATAGATACACTGTTTGTATTCGGTCATGTTTCCAGTCGCCTTTCCATGATTAAAAGCAGTGGTTCGTACTTTCAGTTTTGCGAGAATGCTGCCATCAATCCACGGTTTCTGGTTGGGGAAGGTTTTTTAATAGTCACCGTGGGTACAACATCACCGATGCACTTGCTAATAAACTCGCTCACCGAATCAGCGTATACATCAATGTTGTTGTCTGAGGCTATCCGGAACATATCCCAGTCCACGTAATCAAAGCTATCTTGAAGCATGGAATCAGGTTGGTCGGACCAGTGTTGAACAGACCTGAGCATGGGTGTTTCCTGTTTTAGTTTCTGTCTATAGGCTGAGAGCAACAAAATGGAGTCGTGGTCAGATTTGCCAAAAGGAGGGCGAGGGAGGGCTTTGTATGCGTCACGGAATTTAGAGTAGCAATGATCCAGAATTTTGCCAGCCCGGGTCGCGCATTCCATATATGCTGATTAAAATTTAGGGTGCCTTGTTTTCAGATTAGCCTTGTTAAAATTCCATGCTACAATAAATGCAGCCTCAGGATATGAGGTTTCCAGTTTACATAGAGTCCAATGAAGTTCTTTCAGGGCCATCAAGGTGTCTGCTTAGGGGGGGGATATACACGGCTGTGATAATAATCGAAGAGAATTTTCTTGGTAGATGCGAGATGCGTGAATAAACCGGGTGGCTGTACCGACTCTGACGTGTCCCGAGTGAGCCATGTTTCCGTGAAAGAGAGAATGTTACAGTCTCTGATGTCTCTCTGGAAGATAACCCTTGCTGGAATTTCGTCTACCTTGTTGTCAAGAGACTGGACATTGGCGAGTAGTATACTCAGGAGCGGTGAGCGAGCCTGACCAGAAGACCGCTCTGTCTGCCCCTTCTGCGGTGCCATTGTTTTGGGTTGCCTACTGGATTCCGATCCATTGTCCTGGGTGGTGGTCCAAACAGAGGATCCGCTTCGAGAAAGTCGTATTCCTGGTCGTAATGTTGGTAAGTTCACGTTGCTCTTATATCCAATAGTTCTTCCCTGATGTATGTAATAAGACTTAACATTTCCTGGGGTAACAATGTAAGAAATAGTACATAAAAAACGAAATACTGCATAGTTTCCAGCCTATAGGGAGGAGGAAGGAGACCTGGAAGTGTGGTGCCAGGACAGAAACCTCTCCCTCAACGTGATCAAGACAAAGGAGATCATTGTGGACTACAGGAAAATGAGGGCCGAGCATGCCCTCATTCTCATCAACGTGGCTGTAGTGGAGCAGGTTGAGAGCTTCAAGTTCTTAGTGGAACAGGTTGAAAGCTTCAAGTTCCTTGGTGTCCACATCACCAACAAACTATCATGGTCCAAACATACCAAGACAATTATGAAGTGGGCACCACAACGCCTATATCCCCTCAGGAGACTGAAAAGATTTGGTATTGGTCCTCAGATCCTCAAAAGGTTCTACAGCTTCACCATTGAGAGCATCCTGACTAGTTGCAACATCGCCTGATATGGCAACTGCCCGGCCTCCGATTGCAAGGCGCTACAGAGGGTAGTGATTTGTTTAAAACTTTATTTTGATTTGTTTAAAACTTTTTTTGTGTTATTTCATAGTTTTGATGTCTTCACTATTATTCTACAATGTAGAAAATAAAGAAAAACCCTTGAATGAGTAGGTGTGTCAAACCTTTGACTGGTACTGTATAAATCATTGTTTTTTATCCATTCTCAAGAGAGCTGAGGGCTAGTGGTTCAAGAGAAAGCTCACAACCCATTAGACACTAGTTAAAAATAGCAGGCTGAGAGAGGGACAAGGGGAAAGTGAGTGCAGACATCGGCCTACATGAAGAATGTCTGAGTGAAAATGTAATTCAATTCACCTGCTGCTTGTAGGTTGACTACCAGCCAATACAAATATGTTCAACATAGCAGGTTCTATCAAACATTTGACATCGCAAGTTTACATACACCTTAGCCAAATACATTTAAACTCAGTTTTTCACAATTCCTGACATTTACTCTAAGTAAACATTCCCTGTCTTAGGTCAGTTCGGATCACCACTTTATTTTAAGAATGTGAAATGTCTGAATAATAGTAGAGAGAATGATTCATTTTAGCTTCTGTTTCTTTCATTACATTCCCAGTGGGTCAGAAGTTTACATACACTCAATTAGTATTTGGTATCATTGCCTTTAAATTGTTTAACTTGGGTCAAATGTCAAATGCTTCCCACAATAAGTTGGGTGAATTTTGGCCCATTCCTCCTGACAGAGCTGGTGTAACTGAGTCAGGTTTGTAGGCCTCCTTGCTCGCACACGCTTTTTCAGTTCTGCCCACAAAATTTCTATGGGATTGAGGTCAGGGCTTTGTGATGGCCACTCCAACACCTTGACTTTGTTGTCCTTAAGCCATTTTGCCACAACTTTGGAAGTATGCTTGGGTCAATGTTCATTTGGAAGACCCATTTGCGACCAAGCTTTAACCTGACTAATGTCTTGAGATGTTGCTTCAATAAATCCACATAATTTCCCCCCCTCATGATGCCATCTATTTTGTGAAGTGCACCAGTCCCTCCTGCAGCAAAGCACCCCCACAACATGATGCGGCCACCCCTGTGCTTCACAGTTGGGATGGTGTTCTTCGGCTTGCAAGCCTCCTCATTTTTACTCCAAACATAACGATGGTCATTATGGCCAAACAGTTCTAATTTTGTTTCATCAGACCAGAGGACATTTCTCCAAAAAGTACGATCTTTGTCCCCATGTGCAGTTGCAAACCGTAGTCTGGCTTTTTTATGGTGGTTTTGGAGCAGTGGCTTCTTCCTTGCTGAGTGGCCTTTCAGGTAATGTCGAGATATGACTCGTTTTTATGGTGGTTACAAATACTTTTGTCCCTGTTTCCTCCAGCATCTTCACAACGTCCTTTGCTGTTGTTCTGGGATTGATTTTCATTTCTCGCACCAAAGTAGGTTCATCTCTACGAGACAGAACACATCTTCTTCCTGAGCGGTATGACGGCTGCGTGGTCCCATGGTGTTTATACTTGCGTACTATTGTTTGTACAGATGAACGTGGTACCTTCAGGCGTTTGGAAATTGCTCCCAAAGATGAACCAGACTTGTGGAGGTCTACAATTTTTTCTGAGGTCTTGGCTGATTTATTTTGATTTTCCCATTATGTCAAGCAAAGAGGCACTGAGTTTGAAGGTAGGCCTTGAAATACATCCACAGGTACACCTCCAATTGACTCAAATGATGTCAATTAGCCTATCAGAAGCTTCTAAAGCCATGACATCATTTTCTGGAATTTTCCAAGCTGTTTAAAGGCACAGTCAACTTAGTGTATGTAAACTTCTGACCCACCGGAATTGTGATACAGTGAATTTTAAGTGAAATAATCTGTCTTGTTTGGAAAATTACTTGTGTCATGCACAAAGTAGATGTCCTAACCAACTTGCCAAAACTATAGTTTGTTAACAAGAAATTTGTGAAGTGGTTGAAAAATTAATTTTAATGACGCCAACCTATGTGTATGTAAACTTCCGACTTCAACTGTATTTTGATGTCAACAAGCACTGATATGGAGCATTGTTTAGGGATGGGAACATCTTAAATGATTCAATAGAAATGTGAATGTGTTGTCTGTGTGTCTGGGGATACTTTTAGTGCTATAAGTATCATAGTGTACCTTGTCATATTTGTTCTGGGAACACTCCAGTCTCTGGAGTTTCCAAACAGAGTTCTTATTCCAATGTCAATGTTAATGTGAGCTGCCAGCCTAGCCCGGTGCTGAGAGACGTTGCCAAGGCCTTTCATTTCACTTCCTCTCTCCTCTGCCAGTCTGCCCAGTGGGATGCCAGTGCCAGCCAGCCAGCTCCTCTGGATCACTGATCTCAGCACTTCACAGGCATGATACTATACACCACGAATTATAAAAAAATATAAAAAATGCTTGTTCAAGGGACACTGTTGGGCAATTTGGCTGAGCAGGGCCAATGAGGAGTCCCCAGAATCGATCTGAGAACTGGTGCTGGGGTAAGAGCAAGCTATATCATTTTTACAATTTCAAAGCAACACTCCAACTTCAGCCAGTTATCTTATCACTTAATGTCAGCAAAACAGTTACATTTTTGGTCATATCACTGTCATCACAGCCACCATGTGAACTTTAGCCAACAACCTTTCTGAAAATGTAGTCCATGATCCTCCTTGGAGGCATAATATTAATTCACTGCCGATGGCAACAAAAGCAAAATGTCAACAGAAAAAGGCCAAGAATATAATTACCCAATGGCGTTGGCAAGATTAAATGAATGTTCTATATTTGTGCTATTTTTGCTTCATCCCAACAGCAACCTCTTTGTAAATGATATGCAACATTTCAAGAAACATCTAAATTCTGAATTCAAAATCGAAACAAATACTTACGAACAAGTGGTAGGCAGCCCTCAGACATCAACATCATAGAGACTAGATGTCAAATAAAGCTTCTCTGTGAGACCCACATCTGGTTTGTCATAAGAAGTCAACCTTGGCATCATACTTGATTCCAACCTCTCTTTTAAAAAGCATGTGAAAAAGGTCATTCAAATAACCAAATTCAACCTAGCTAATTTCCGATTTATACGAAATTGTTTGACTACAGAGGTAGCAAAACTGTACTTCAAATCTATGATACTCCCCCACTTAACATACTGCTTGACTAGTTGGGCCCAAGCTTGCTGTACAACATTAAAACCTATTCAGTCTGTCTACAAACAGGCTCTCAAAGTGCTTGATAGGAAGCCCAATAGCCATCATCATTGTCACATCCTTAGAAAGCATGAGCTCTTGAGTTGGGAAAATCTTGTGCAATACACCGACGCATGTCTTGTATTCAAGATCCTCAATGGCCTGGCTCCCCTCCACTCAATATTTTTGTTAAACAGAAAACCCAGACATATGGCAGCAGATCCACAAGGTCTGCCATGAGAGGTGACTGTATAGTTCCCCTAAGGAAAAGCACCTTTAGTAAATCTGCATTCTCTGTGAGAGCTTCCCATGTCTGGAATACACTGCCATCAGACACACATAACTGCACCACATATCACACTTTCACAAAATGCTTGAAGACATGGCTAAAGGTCAATCAGATTTGTGAACATGGTCCCTAGCTGTGTGTTGCCACTCCATGTTGTCTGTTGTCTGTAGCTTGTGAGGTGTGGAAACACTTTGTTGCTTTTATGAATTTTGTCTTGCTGCTTTTTGTTTTATGCTGCTCTGTCTGTATGCTACGTCTTGCTTGTCCTATGTTGCTATTGTCTATATTGTAATTGTTTTTAATAACCTGCCCAGGGACTGCGGTTGAAAATTAGCCGTTTGGCTAAAACCGGCACTTTTACTGAAATGTTGATTAATGTGCACTGTCCCTGTAAAAATAAAAATAAATAAATAAATAAGTGTAATAAGAACGTGACTGCGGGTGCTATTCCCCTCCACACTGAAAACACCTGCTCCTTACACCTGTAATTTCATCACAGATGGTATCCTATCCATTTATTATCCTTGGCTATATTACCAAAGAGTTCGTTATGCCACTGTTGGTTTAGAGAAGGCTCTCTTTCATCTTATTAGATGGGACAGGTGGGAATGTCCATTTAAACATGGTTTATTACTTTCCTAGTTAGACTATCATAAGTGATGCCAAGAAGCAAAGATAATAAAGCCATGTAATAAGAGAGAGATATACATGTTCCTCCCCAGATGCAGCTACTGCTACAGCAGAGGAATCCAGAGAGTCAGTGAGGTATCCAACATAATGGTGCACTCATGGAATGTCAATCCTTGAGCAGATATACCACAGAAATCATGGTATGCTCATCTTCCAGAGTGGCTTTAACAGTGTGAAAGAAAATATCTTCAGATATTCCTTAGCTATGCTGAAAGTAATTTCCCTGTCTACCTGGAAAGCTGATTACCTTGTATAACTGAATAAGATCTCAAATCCTCTTGTATGATGCACTAAATCCTGGTAAAGACTTGTTATCCACCCTGAGTGATACTGTGTGTCACTGACTTGTATTGCTCTTTAGGTCTGAGTAACTTCACAACTAATTCATGTAGATGAACTTTCATATAACGTCTAGGAAATGCAAAGGAGCTTGTGTGACACGTCAAATTAAATTCAGTAGGGTATTTTTCAGAGTTTGAAACGCAACAGGTTCAGGGACACTGAATCATTGATATTTTTCCTCTGACATCTTCAACAAGAGTATCAGATCTTCCTTACATTTACACCCACATATACCACAATAAATGGACCAATTACAGTATATAGGATTTCTGACCACTGTAGCATTTTACGTGAAGAATACTGGCCTTAATCTCATATAGATTCTCTATATGCTATACGTAATATCTATTGCTGGCAGTAATTGTATTGTGGAATGCCAAAGGGTTTTCTTTCTTCCTGCTGTCATTGGTAAAGGGGATGGGATGTATATGGTGATTTTGCCACTTTACAGAGCTCCTAGACAGAGATCCCATGAACAACCCATATAATTAAATCTAGGTTCATCTCAAACCATGGGTTCACCACAGCAAACATAGATTTATAGCAAATCAAGATCAATCCAATTAAGGGTGTCCCAGGCATACTGCTTGCAGCTTCTTCTAGTACTCTGAGGTGGCAAAAAAACTAAGTACATTATATCCAATGTATCCTGCAATGCATGCACAATGGTGGGGGTTTACGTGAAAAATATGTACTATTTTAATAGAGTGCCAACTATTAACATGACCAGCAACAAACAATTCAATAGGCACCCAACATCTAATACACTCCTCAACATCTTTTGACTCCTCCTCATCTAGATTGTTAAACACTACAGTCATGGTAACAGGCACAATGGTTTGCATAGACATCAAGTCACTATACAATGTGTAATAAATATGTCTGAGGCTATGCATCACATTACGATATTGCATTGCGGGTGACTGTCTGTCTGTCTGCTGTTGATGGTTTGTGTCTCAGACCAAAAGTCAATAGGGATGTGAGGAGAAACATTACTTCGTCTTAGTCGACATAGCTAACGCTGTCAGCGACTGTCAGCTTAGAATGAAAAACAAATGCCCACTTCTGACATTAAACACAACTCAGTGATTGACAGAACAGTAGAAACCAGTATAATTAACATCAATCACTGTATTTCATTTTGTGAGTGAAGATAATGTTTCGGCCTATTCCTGCAACCCCCCGTTAACATGTGAATGTAATATGGGGAAGCGAAGCTCTTTTTTCCCTCTATAATATGCGGGTCATACATAGTCTACTATGATCTGTGCCATTGTCTGAAAAAAGCCCTTTAGTTTTACATGTTCGTTTAGTTGACTTTTAGGCTGGCTACTTTCTTTTCCGACTGTTTAAAAAAATATGTATAAATGTCGTTTTCATGACTTACTTCTGTGACTGGAGTAGCCCGGGTAATAGCCGTAATAACCAGTGATCCGCAGAATTCTATCCTCAATGTCTTGCACACCGTTGGCCGTCACTTTGGAGGTGGTGTCCATGTCCCCGAAGAGAAGGTGGCTGTCACCCGCTTTGCCGGGTAGGTGCGTGTTCAACGGTTCCAGCCGAAAGCAGGGCTGGTCCCCTCCACTTTCAGCACCTTCCGTACTGATCATCGTAAGTCAAAACGGGCAGTCAGAGGGAAATAATTTGGGTGTTCCGCGCTCACCATGTGAACGATAGTATCAATGGCATCAATCAACAGCTATGAAAGGACATTCACATTTCACATTCCACCACACTGTGCGCAAGGTTATTGGAACTTGGTGAGCATGACAGACATCGTACACCAGGGGGCGTGTCACTATCGCTTCTAAATTCATGTGTAGTATGCTCGTCTCTGGCCCGATCCCAAATGGACCCAAAACCCTTTTGGAAATCTGAGAGTGTATGACAGGTGCAATCAATATGGTAATAGCGCCATGCTGTGCCCTTTAATAGCCTACATGGTAGTTTAACCATATTTCTTATAGCCTACAAATTAAATCAGCTCAGATCTCCACATGTGCATAGCTATAGGACCTAAAAGGGTCGATGTGGGTTTGGATCTCGAAAACTCTCTCTTTTACAAGATTTCCATTAGATAGCACAGCCACAAAGTCTAAATTAACTAGGGCTATATCGTAAATATTAATGAAAACAAAAATTATGTTTTCGTTTGTAATTAAGGTTAGGTTTAGGTATAAGGTTGGCGTTATGGTTAGGGTATAAATGGTCAAATTATTTGGGGGGAAGAAAATTAATTATAATAATTTGTACACTGCAAATTGACCGCATTTAGCCTCAGCCCAAAAAGAGATTGTATTTGAAAACAGACTTCCTAAATTTAAGTCATTTTTAGCTGAATTCCTGGTATTTTTCTCATATTTTCTTTAACTATCCCTGGCTTATGTTCATGTAAAATACCTTCTCATAATGTAGGCCTAATAACCTCAACTACCTTTGATTCTGCAAATACAGTTTATTGAAGGGAAAGGGGGTATCTTGTTGTTGATTTGTGGCAGGACAAAGGTAGTTGTCAGGGTATTAGGCCTACATCAGGAGAAGGTATTTTACATAAACATAGGTCAGGGATAGTTAAAGCATGCACTTTACAATAGAGTAGCTTACAGAGTTAGTAGTCATACTCTCTAGTATAACTATAAGCAACCAAAACGTTTTTAATTAAAATATGAGGACATAACTTTAAATGTGAGGTAAAGCCCCTAACAATTTATTTTCTCCTGCTGGCTGAGGTGGTGCCAGAGGTTCCAGGGCTGACGTTGGAAAGAAGGGGAGCTCATCTTGACAGGATCCCCTAGTATGTAGATGCTGCCCAAAAAGTGATTACTATTCGGCTCCAAATTCAAGGACACAAGCTGCAGTATTTCAATGTCTTTCTGATTCGCCTTTGTCCAAGTCCTCGGCACTTTGTGTGTAATTGATTTCTAGAGTGTGGAGAATTTGCACCCCTGTTGGCATTGTTGTGCAGACACTCGCTGAGTTGTGGTGATGCCCCTGGGTGCCAGCAGTGTTTCATCTCCCTCTCTTACTTACTAAACCAATCTCCACCTCATGTTCCATTGTCTCTGGTTGTTTTTCTCCAGAACAGTTATCTCTCCACTACCTGGCAGGGACATGAAAGCTTAATGGCTGCAACGACGTAGAGATGCCAGTGCCCAGAAGTGTTTTCCCTCAAAGGCTTTATAAGCTTTGTTTCTGTGATTCTTTTATTGGCCACCGGAGTCCAGTCTTCACAAGGTTGGATGGGGACTGGTTTATTCATAATATTATTTATTCATAATAAATACATTTCCGAATCTGTTATGTGACATACCCTGAGTAATAAGGAGAACATGGGGATGTAGGGATGAAGATGCATTCTGACACTTCTACATCCTCCTGCTCAGTATTCTTAGCATTCTCAGCCTGTCATCTTGTCTCTGTGAAGATGACGGTGGTTAATGTTTCTCAGGCACAGCTAACCCATGTGGGTCTGGTCTTATTAGTCTTGTCAATGAAGCTGAACTCTGTGTCATAGGGCCTATTCTTCTAGCCCTACGACATCATCAGTGGGGGTTACATGACAGCAGTGTTAGTTGATGCTTATTATCAGTTACATGTTTTTCAGGCAGTTGGACAGCTAATGCCTATAAATAGACCAATTACTCTGTTAAGCTTCTATTTATAGCTTCTGGTTTTAGATGTGGAATTAAAAGAGAGGCTGGATTTGATAGGGCAGTCAGACCGGCTGTATAATCAAAGTTTAGATTGACATAGCCTGAATGTACAAAACATTAGGAACATCTTCCTATTATTGAGTTGCACCCCCTTTTGCCCTCGTCGGGGCATGGACTCTACAAGATGTCGAAAGCGTTCCACAGGAATGCTGGCCCATGTTGACTCCAATGCTTCCCACAGTTGTGTCAAGTTAGCTGGATGTCCTTTGGTGGTGGACCATTCTTGATACACATGGGAAACTGTTGAGCATAAAAAACCAAGCGGTCTTTTGGATGTTGACATACTCAAACCGGTGCGCCTGGCACATACTGCCATACTCTGTTCAAAGGCACTTAAATATTGTGTCTTGCCCATTCACCCTCTGAATGGCACACATACACAATCCATGTCTCAATTGTCTCAACACTTAAAATTCCTTCTTTAACCTGTCTCCTCCCCTTCAGCTACACTGATTGAAGCGGATTTAACAAGTGACATCAATAAGGGATCATAGCTTTTACCTGGGTTCACCTGATTAGTCTAGGTCATGGAAAGAGCAGTGCTGTGATGGAATGCTCACACTAACATACTGTGTACTACATACTTAATGTGTATATACTACATACTATATACCATTAGTTCATTTTAGTATACTGTAAACGAATGGTATAGTTTCAGTTGAGCATACTAGACTTTCGCCTGTCTACCGGATGTTGATGCTGTTGCTATGCTACCTCTTGCTAGCTTGTTAGCATAACAAATGACTTGTTAAACATTTGACGATTTCAGGTGTGTTCGTGAATTTAATCTGGATTGCCAGAGTGCGCTCTGGGTGTTCGTAAATCCAAAACATTGTCAGATTGTCCGTTCGTAAATTCAGAGTAGATAGCTAGAATGAACAAACGCACAGCGACTATACCACTTAGCTAGGAATGATGTGAATAATCAAGTCAATAAACGTTGGGTAGTTAGTTAGATAGCAGATAGTTAATAATACTGCCTGCCTAGTTCAATGTATTAGTAGCCAACTAACGTTAGGTAACTAGCTAACATACCCGTACATACTGCTGTAAATCTATGCGGTTCGTAAGGATCGCGTAGTTAACAAATTGTCAGCCAACATAACATGTAACGTAACTTCTTTGAAAAGTCATTACTTTATTACATTGTTCAACATTTTCTTAACATTTGTCATAAAATTAAAGCAATGAAATAGTATCCTCTCTCGTCGGACTTCGGCTGCATATTTTCCTCCATTTTCTTCAAATCTGAAAACGTTGTGAAGCCACGGCCATTTTCGGGAAGAATTGCGTTATGGTCCCTAAAAGCTCGGAAATAGTGTCCACTGCATGTATACTTCATATTTTGGAATTTTTGGCATACTAACTATATCCATACTATGACCAAAAAGCATACTATATAATAAATTCACGTCACAAATAGTAGGGTTAGTGTGGTTAGTATGAGTATTCGAACACAGCTCAGGTGTTCCTAATGTTTTGTGCACTCAGTTTATACAGTTTAGACAGAAATACCATATATCTCACTCTCTCAATATATGTGTAGGGTACATTTAATTGAACAAATCACAATTATTTTCAACCCCCCAATAAGTACATGAAAATACATCCAGTGCAATTCCCTCCCAAATGTATCAAGGTACAGGAGAGATAACGTCACTCCACCCGTAGACAGACACACTATCACAGCTAACATGTTCTGTAGCCCACAGCATGATTGCTTTCCTAATGCTGGGTCTGGATGACAGAGTGTGAGTCACTGTGTGACGGGGCCTACCACTCTGCCTCACATCAGCGAAGCTAGATATAACATTGGTGATGAAGATGGCTGAATTCAGCTTACCACTGGCAGCATAATTCCTCGCTGTGCCTGGCGAACCTCCAGTCCCGTGGAGGTTAACTGTCTTAAAAGTTTTAACACTTATCTCAAAGCTACGGATTTTCTTCAATCTCCAACAAGCCAAGGACAGCACTGCTCCATCACTGCCTTGGTACAGAAGATTTTCAGAGCGCTTGTGTCACGAACCCCGCTTCCTGAGTCTGTGTTTGCCTGTGTTTCTGTCCTGGAGTGTGTTTCCGGTGTCCTGGAACGCACCCTGTCTGGTTGCCGGGCAAATTAGCTTGTTGGGAGATCGATGTTCACCCGCACCTGTATCCCATCAGTAATCTGCACACCTGTCCTGATCATCACCTCTCCCCTTCAAAAGCTCTGACCTGACATCCATTCCCTGCCGGATCGTTAGCCATGAACAGTATGTTGTGCCATAGTATCAGCCTCAAGTTGGATAGAATTTGTTTTGTTGTTTTGTACGTCTTGCTTGCCTTCAACTTACCTCCGTTTGTTCTGTCTTCAGTTACTCACCCGGATCATTTACCCCATTCCCGCCTGGTCATCGGAGGATTCCGCTTCCTCATTGGATCCACCTATTTACTCCCATCAACTCACCACCGCTGCCCGCTACGCCACCTGGATGTATCTACCCACTCACATTCACTTGTAAATAAATACTCACCTTCTTCCTACTCTCCTTGTCCTGGTCTGCTTCTGGGTTCGATTTTGAAGAAACGTGACAGAACGATCCGGCCAAGGATGAACCCAGCGGACCTGGATTCCGTTTGCCATGCCATTACCCAGCAGGGGAAGACACTGGGACAACACAAGACGGCGCTACAGGAGATAGCGGGTGCAATCCAGAATTTATCTGCTAGCTTGACACAAATCCAGGATCAGCTCAGTTTGCCGGCGATTCATTCACCACCTGTTTCACCCATCTCACCTGCTGTTTCCTTCCGTGAACCCAAGGTACCGACGCCTGATAAATATGAAGGGGATTTGGGAAGATGCCGTTCGTTTCTTATGCAGTGTGGGTTAGTGTTTGATCTGCAGCCCCATTCTTACGCCACTGACAAGGCTAGGATAGCCTTTGTTATTGAACTGCTGCGTGGAAGAGCTCTGGAATGGGCTTCAGCCGTTTGGGAACGACAGGAGACCTGCATGGCTTCATACCAGGAATTCACGGGAGAGATGAGAAGGCTTTTTGACCATCCAGTCCGAGGTAAGGACGCAGCTAAACGTTTGTTCACTCTTCGCCAAGGAGCTTGCAGTGTGGCAGACTTTGTGATAGAATTCAGGACATTGGCTGTGGAGAGTGGTTGGAATGAGGAATCACTACAAGCGGTTTTTTACCAGGGGTTGTCGGAGCAACTCAAGGACGAGCTGATCTCCTATCCAGAGCCTAGTGACCTAGATAGTTTGGTTACCTTAGCTATTCGGGTAGATAATAGAGTCCGAGAGAGAAGGAGGGAGAAGCAGTGGTGTCCATCTAATCAATCTGAGACTCGGTTACCATTCGGGTCAGGAAGTGGTAGCTCGGGACATTACATCTCCGTTTGTTCTCAGCGCCCGTTAAACTGCTCGGCTCGTTAAGTTTGGGAGGTTTGTTAGCGAGCCAGTTTCAACCTCTCAAGAGCCCTGTCAGACCTCGTTTTCCTGCTACCCTCATAAATAAGAAGAGCTCCTCCGACACTACCGGTTATGGAAAAGACACCAACGCCCAGGTGAGTCCATTCAAAGCTATGTGGTTAATCTGAGGAATTTGGCTAGCTCTTGTAACTACGGGACACTTCAGGACTAGATCATCAGGGATCAGCTGATAGAGGGGACGTCATGTGAAAAGACAAGGGAGAAACTGATTTTGGAACTGGATCATTTACAACTTAATGGAGCTATTAAAATAGCACTCCAGGTTGAAGCGGCTTCGGAATGCTCTACTGTGCTAACAGACAGCTCTGCAGCATACACTTGGCCCCCAGCCATTTTCACACAGCAGATTCAGCCCGAGCAGGCGCACTACAACGATCAAGCACAGCACACGCCGTCCCACGTCGATAGCTGCATGGACAGCTTGTGGGTTGCCCCACTCATGTCGAACATTGAAGCCGTCCTCTGCATCCCGGAACCAATCTCAGCCTCTCAAGTGGCCTAGTACCTGGGCATCACATCCTACTACCTCTAGTTTCTGCCCCACTTCTCTCAGACCGCAGCGACCCTGCACCAGCTCCTCAAGAAGGATGAGCCATGGGCCTGGACGGCAGCCTGCTCAGACACAGTCCGCTCACTGAAGAGCCAGCTCACCACAGCCCCAAATTTTGTCTCACTTTGACCCTGTCTGCCCCACCATTGTCACCTGTGACGTCTCAGCTAGAGCAATAGGAGCTGCCCTCTTACAGCTGCAGAATGGCATTGAGAAGCCCGTCGCCTTCGCCTCAAGGGCCCTTCGCCCCACTGAACAACGGTACTCTGTGGGCGAACGAGAAGCACGGGCCTGTGTTTGGGCATGTGAAAGGTGGCACCTCTATCTATACGGCCGGCTGTTCACGCTCCGAACTGACCACCAGTCCCTCACAATGCTACTGTCAGCATCAGGAACTGGCCACAAGCCACTTCTACTGTACTGATGGGCCGACCGCCTCAGACAGTATGACTATCCGCTGAAGTTCATTCCGGGGAGGGATAACGTGGTGACAGACCCCCTCTCACGGTCCTTTGATGCTCCTACTCTGACCGTTTTGCCAGACGACAATGTAACAGAGCTCATACAAATGCTCTACCCTCTCCATCAGCCAGCCGTCTCACCGGAGGAGCTGAAGCAAGCATCGGAACAGGATCCCACACTGTCTACCCTGCGCAGCTACATACGCACTGGATGGCCAGCACGTGTGTCGGAAGAGCTGGTGACTTTCTTCAGGTGAAGCACAAACTTTCTTGCTGGGAAGAAGTCTGTATCTCTCGAGGGTTTGCACTGTGGTCCCGAGTGGCCTGCGTGCGCACGAGGGTCACTTGGGCACAGTGAAGGTCAAGCAGCGATGTCGAGACCTTGTGTGGTGGCCAAGCATCGACCATGACATTGAAGCCCTGGTCAGGGATTGTGCTGCATCATGCCTCCTCAGTGGGAAAACAGGAAAACGGTGGGAAAACGTCCACCCCGTCCACCCCACCGCCTCTCGCGTGGCCTTCCCGCCCCCGGGAGTACACCCAGCTGGACATCTCTGGCGAGATCCATGGGCACGCAGTCCCTCGCCATCAGAACTTCCTGGTGGTGGCGTATGACCTCCTGTCGGAACTGTCACAACACAGGCCATCGTGGACATCCTAGACAGCCTGTTCACAAGGTGGGGCCTACCCCTCACCCTCACCACAGACAAGGGGCCCCAGCTAACCTCTGTCGAGTTCTCCTCCTATCTCAGCAACAAGGGAATCAAACCCATCCGCACGGCCTACTACAGCCCACAAGCTAACAGAGGGGTGGAACGATTCACCAAACGCTGAAGAACAGCATCAGAGCGCACCTGGTCCAGCGGTGCACGTTCCAAACTGCTTTGAACCAAACGCTAATGCACTACAGAACAAGAAAACACACAACAAAACAGGTCTCCCCGGCATCTCTCATGCTAGGTTGTGAGATGGAACTGCCACTGGACAGACTCAGAACACAGAGAATAGCAGAACCGGCGACTAGACACACCCAAGAAAAGCAGGCAGTGACCAGGCACCAAAGAGCAATGAAACAGCGTTTTGACAAGGCACACAGGGTGAAGAGGCCAATCATCCAAGTGTCAGACTGGGTCCGAGCCCGACGACCTCAGCGGTGCAACAAAATGGCCTAATTCTGGTCGTACCCCTTGCAGGTCAGTCGACAACTGGGGCCCGCCACCATCATGCTGAGCAATGGATCACGCTAGCACGCCAGCCGCCTCGGAAAAGTCCCTGCCCCTCAAGGAACACAAATGCCCACAAAACTGACTTACAGACCAGAGACGCCACCTGATGGACCTCCTCCACTTCTACCACCTGAGCCCCAGCCTCTGTGGGCTCCCCAAGGTCCAGAGCCATATGCGGGGATGGCTGAAGAACGGCCTATGAGGGCACGAACTTGCCCTGCTCATCTGGGGGACTACTTAACCTCCTTTCATTCTTAGGCTCCGTTAGGCGTCTTAGTCAGCCTCCAGGTTAATGGATTGAACTGGCTAGTTCGGAGAGTCGTTATTTACCTCTTCCATTTAAAGGTTAATATTTCTTTCTTACAGATATCACTCTAGGTTTTTGCCCTATGGACATTTTTATACATGGTACAAGTCCCTGGTTTTGGAAAGGGCCGTGAAATGTTATGTATGGTACGACGTGCTGTTCGTCATACTGTACGTTGTTATGGTTTACAACAGTGTGCTGCTTTACAGATGAATGGGTTGTCAGGATGAGTGGCACATGTCATTAAACGAGAGAGTGATGTGCAATGTGACACTGTGCAGATGTTCGTTCTTTGACAGCCAGGCCCCCTCCCCCAGCACTTCCAGCCCCCTCCACCAGCATACCCCGCAAAGCCACCACAAGTAGGGTTGCAAAGCTACCGGTAATATGCAAATGTTACTGTAATCTTTAGTAATTTTGGTAAATAACAGAAAATCGATGGCGATCTTTCATAACTTTGGTAATTTATACTTGAGTGACTTTTTAAAATATTAATATTTATTCTTAATTAATTTAAAAAAGCATCTTATCAACATTAGCATTACTTTCAATGAACTCTGCAACTCTTCTGACTATTTACTTCAAACTGCCACCAATTTGAAGCCAAAACATTGACAAAAAAATACATAATTAAATAAAACTGTGAAAAGAGTATTTCATGCTGAAATTCTCATATTTACATTTTAGCAGAGGCTCTTATCCAGAGCATTTAGGGTTAAGTGCCTTGCTCAAGGGCACATTAACAGATTGTTTACCTAGTCAGCTCAGGGATTTGAACCAGCAACCTTTTGGTTACGGGCCCAACACTCTTAACAGCTAGGCTACCTGCTGTCTTGTATCAATCACCAATGCCATTCATTGGTTTATGGTTACTATTTAGGAGAATGTTTTAAAGCTTTCTCATTCTATTTTTTATTTTAAAATCATCTTGTTTAATTATTTCATATATTCTACATGTGATAAGGCCACACAGAGGGCCAGAGATAATTACAGACACAGATTACAGATAATCTGAAGTATCCAAAAGTACCCAAGTCACCTTAGAGATCAGTGGCGGTGCTCCCAGCCTCTTGCCCATATAATTATTCAATGTGCACTAAAGCTAACCTGCATGGCTCGTGCCGTGGTGGTGAAGAAAGAGGTCTGTTGTAGAAAATGTTTTCTCATTAGGTTATAGCAAGGCCAGCTGTGGCTGCATGACGTGTTGACCTGCTTAAAGGTTTAAAAGGCTGCTAAATATTTGATGTCTTTGATCAGTGGGTCGCTGTAATTTTAACCAAAGGGGGTGGAGGTGGGGCAGGACTGAGAACACTGTCGGGAAAGTATAGAGTCAGTACCTACTGGGATGGATGGAAGCAAACTATAGCAGCCTCAGCCAAATCAGAGAGGAGATAATATGTGTGATCAAACACCTTTGATGTTGGCCATGCAGTCGCCAGATAGCATTTCAGGAGTTATGTATAATCAAAAGCCAATACAGAACGAACTGTGCATGCAGTCTGAGCCTGATCACTGAATTATTCCCCAATGTACAGAGTATTCTTTGAGGCCCTAATATAATATAACATACAGTAATATAATACTTAGGGCCATTCTTACATGTGTGTCATAGGCTGTATGAGCTGTGCTTCATCATTGAAACAAAATGCCTAGCTATGGAATAATGTTGCCTCCACCTCCATGGACAATGCACTCCAGATGAAATATCAAGATGCCATTTGATGATGACCTTTCTTTGTTGTTTTGATCTGCAGCACACACATACAGTACAGTCAGCTTTTTTTTGTAACTTGGTCTTGCTGTGAATTGGTCGGCCCATGACATTTCTTCTTCCTCTTCCTCTGACATTCAAAGGTTGGTTTTGCCTCTAGAAAATGCAATTGCTGTGAGTAGTCCTAAGCCAGTCTCTATATGAATAAAACATATAGTAAACAGACTGCATTTTTAAAAATAGAAGATGAACAGCGCTGGGCTACTCTAACATGCCAAGTTCCGCCCTGTTTGGTTTCATACATGTTTGAACACGCTTTTAGCGAGAGACAGTCAGATGTGCCACTACAGAGACAAGTACTCGAGGAAGTCTGTGGTGGTGAAGGTGTTGTCCTCTCTCATTCCATCACGTTGCCACCACACGGAAACCATGTGACATCAACCTTGGTGCTGCGCTCTAGTACCCTCTAAACTGGCTTTCTTCCGTATTCTTAAAAAGAGCCAATCGTTCACTTTTCCATAAAATTCCCGAAGTGGTCAAGGTCTCCAGAGTGGTAACATGAATGCAGCAGAGTAGCCTGACAAGTAACACTGCACAACCATGTCAATAACAGTGGAGAAGAAGGAATTCCTGGAACATTACATTTGCAGTGTATGATAGGTGGAGTTTAAAAGCGTTGGGCCAGTAAGACAAAGATTGCTGGTTTGAATCCCTGAGTGGACGAGGTGAAAATGTTGCCCTTGAGCAAGGCCCTTAACCCTAATTGCATCTGTAATTCATTCCGGATAAGAGCCTCTGCTAAAATGTGAATATGAGGGTTTCAGCATGAAATATTATTTTTCATACTGTTTTATTTACTTTACAATGTCAGTATGTATTTTTTGTCAATGTTCGCATGAGTTAATCAGGCTGTTGTTTGTGGCCTGTGGAATGTTGTTCCAATGGCTGTGCGAAGTTGCTGGATATTGGCGGGAACTGGAACACGCTGTCGTACACGTCAATCCAGAGCATACCAAACACGCTCAATGGGGGACATGTATGGTGAGTATGCAGGCCATGGAAGAACTGGGACATTTTCAGCTTCCAGGAATTGTGTACAGATCCTTGTGACACGAGGCTGTGCATTATCATGCTGTAACATGAGGTGATGTCCATAGCTTATGCCTGCCCATACCATAATCCCACTGACACCATGGGACACTCTGTTCATAATGTTGACACCAGCAAACCACTCACCCACACGACGCCGTACACGTGGTCTGCAGAGGCCATTTGGACTTACTGCCAAATTTTCTAAAACAACATTGGAGGCGGCTTATGGTATAGAAATTAACATTAAATTCTCTGGCCACAGCTCTGGTAGACATTTTTACAGTCAGCATTTAAATTTCACGCTCCCTCAACTTGAGACATCTGTGGTATTGGGTTGGGTGACAAAACTGTGCATTTTAAAGTGGCCTTATATTCAAATCAAAATCTAATTTTATTGGTCACATACACATGTTTAGCAGGTGTTATGGCGGGTGTAGCAAAATGCTTGTGTTTATAGCTCCAACAGTGCAGTAATATCTAACAAGTATCTAACAATTTCACAACTATACACACACAGGAATGGAATTAAGAATATATAAATATTTGGACGAGCATGTCACGCCCTGACCTTAGATAGCCTTTTTACGTCTCTATTTGGTTTGGTCAGGGTGTGACTTGGGTGGGCATTCTATGTTTTGTTTTCTATGTTTTTGTATTTCTATGTTTTGGCCGGGTATGGTTCTCAATCAGGGACAGCTGTCTATCGTTGTCTCTGATTGGGAATCATACTTAGGCAGCCTGTTTCACCACCTTAGGTTGTGGGATGTTGTTTTTTTTGTTAGCTCTGTGTAGCCTTCAGAATGTGACATTCGTTGTTTGTTGTTTGGTGTTCAGATTAAATAAAGAATCATGAACACGTACCGCGCTGCACCTTGGTCCACTTCTTCCGACGGGCGTTACAGAGCAATGTTTATTATTAAAGTGACCGGTGATTTCAAGTCTTCTATTGAAGTATTGTTCCCAGCACAAGGTGCATGTGTGAAATGATCATGCTGTTTAATGACCTTCTTGATATGCCACAACTGTCACGTGGATGGACAGAGTCGCAGACTCTTTAAGTCTTTACTGAAGTCTCATCTCTTCAGTAGGTCCTATGATTGAGTGTATGGGTGTGAAGGTGTACGGCAAGACACTGGAGTGACAAACCACCCTTGCTTTCTCTGCCTGGCCGGCTCCCCTATCTCCACTGGGATTCTCTGCTTCTGACACTATTATGGGGGCTGAGTCACTGGCTTCCTCACGCTCTTCCATTCTTCCTGTCTTTGGGCTCGTGCGGTGGGGAGATCTTTGTGGGCTATACTCGGGCCTTGTCTCAGGGTAGTAAGTTAGTTGCCTATTGATATCCCTTTAGTGGTGTTGAGGTTGTGCTTTGCTAAAGTGGGTGAGGTTATATCCTGCCTGGTTGTCACTGTCCGGGGGAAGAAAAAAAAGGAAGTCACATTTGGAAACAAACAAAGATATATACAGTACCAGTCGAAAGTTTGGGCACACCTACTCATTCCAGGGTTTTTCTTTATTTTTACTACTCAAAACTATGAAATAACACATGGAATTATGTAGTAACCAAAAAAGTGTTAAACAAATCCAAATATATTTTATATTTGAGATTCTTCAAAGTAGCCACCCTTTGCCTTGATGACAGCTATGCACACTCTTGGCATTCACTCAACCTGCTTCATGAGGTAGTCACCTGGAATGCATTTCAGTTAACAGGTGTGCCTTGTTAAAAATTCATTTGTGGAATTTTTTCCCTTCTTATTGCGTTTGAGCCAATCAGTTGTGTTGTGACATGGTAGTGGTGGTATATAGAAGACTGCCCTATTTTGTAAAAGATCAAGTTCATATTATGGCAAGAACAGCTCAAATAAGCAAAGAGAAACGACAGTCCATTATTACTTTAAGACATGAAGGTCAGTCAATAAGGAAAATGTCAAGAATTTTGAAAGTTTCTTCAAGTGCAGTCGCAAAAACCATCAAGTGCTATTATGAAATTGTCTCTCATGAGGACCGCCACAGGAAAGGAAGACCCAGAGTTACCTCTGCTGCAGAGGATAAGTTCATTAGAGTTACCAGCCTCAGAAATTGCAGCTCAAATAAAGGCTTCATAGAGTTCAAGTAATAGACACATCTCAACATGAACTGTTCAGAGGAGACTGTGTGAATCAGGCCTTCATGGTCGAATTGCTGCAAATAAGCCACTACTAAAGGACACCAATAGGAAGAAGAGACTTGCTTGGGCCAAGAAACTGGGGCAATGGACATTAGACCGCTGGAAATCTGTCCTTTGGTCTGATGAGTCCAAATTTGAGAATTTTGGTTCCAACTGCTGTGTCTTTGTGAGACGCAGAGTAGTTGAAAGGATGATCTCTGCATGTGTGGTTCCCACAGTGAAGTATGGAGGACGAGGTGTGATGGTGTAGGGGTGCTTTTCTGATTACACTGTCAGTGATTTATTTAGAATTCAAGGCACACTTAACCAGCATGGCCACCACAGCATTCTGCAGCAATACACCATCCCATCTGGTTTGCACTTAGTGGGACTATCATTTGTTTTTCAACAGGACAATGACCCAAAACACACCTCCAGGCTGTGTAAGGGCTATTTGACCAAGAAGAAGAGTGAAGGAGTGCTGCATCAGATGACCTGGCCTGCAGAATAACCCAGCCTCAACCCAATTGAGATGGTTTGGGATGAGTTGGACCGCAGAGTGAAGGAAAAGCAGCCAACAAGTGCTCAGCATATGTGGGAACTCCTTCTAGACTGTTGGAAAAGCATTCCAGGTGAAGCTGGTTGAGAGACTTCCAAGAGTGTGCCAAGCTGTCAAGACAAAGGGTGGCTACTTTGAAGAATCTAAAATGTATTTGGATTTGATTAACACTACATGATTCCATATCTGTTATTTCATAGTTTTGATTTACATAACTCTCAGAGATTAAGACAATTATGAGGGGAAAAGTCTCTGAAGAAAGCAGGAGTAAGGCGAGTGTAAAATGCAGGGAAGTGTCCAAAATAGAAAAACATAGAATGATCAAGCCATTCTTCACTGACCACCTCCACCATAAAGCTTCACTCTAAAAACTGAGACCTACGAGATGAAATTCCTAGAACCACCTTTTCTCTTTATCAGCTACCAGATACAAATCTCATTGATTGAAAGAAGAGATGAATATAGGTGAATGGATATGGAATTCTATCAGGTGTCTTCTGTAAAACACATGTTTATGACCAGGTCCCATGGGAGTTCTGCCACTTAATCAACCCAACCTTACTACTGCAGCTCTGATAAAAAATACCAATCGATGAAGACCTAGACACTCAATCAACTATTAATTATCCACAATCGACTATTAATTATCTGTTGATAATTAACTGTCATTTTGGAAGTTTATGGTTACGCTCTAGTTTCCTTCCTGAAATGCACCAGCACTATGAGATAAGCCTACGTTACCGTGGAGTCAGTGTAGTGGTGGGTGTCTCCACTCCACTCTACTCCCTGGCTAGATGTATGACCCTAACATTGTCCATGCAGCCTATAGCCACTCTCCCCATCGGTCATTAAGAGAGTTCATTCCTCAGACCAAAACCCATTGAACCCTGATGGTAGAAGAGGCACCACTAACTCGTGGGATTCGAGGTCGACGTCACCAGAGAGGGAGAGACCGGTGAAGGGATTTGGGAAGTCTCAAAAGAGCCCTCTGTACCAGCCTCTGTCATTTGTTCGTAATGAGGGAAATGTTTTTGGAGATTGGCAATCTAAAAGCAAAGATTTCTCCACTAGCTGGTGTTCAGAGCAGTATGGAGATGGTTGGCCGAGCATGATGCCCTCCGAGGTCAGGACCAGTGTCGCTTTAAATCAGCCTCTCACAGCTCAGTCCTCCTCCACTGGCTTCACACACACTCATTAAACTCTGGGTATTTACGGTTGGCCCATTTCCTCACGTATGTAGAATCCCTAACCAAGTGAAGTGTTGTCATGAGTAGCTCCTACTTGACCACTCACTAAACTGTATCTATATAACATGCCAATGGCAGCCATTCGTTATTATGAAATTAGAGAGAGAGAGAACAGTTAACATCACATGGTAGATGAGACACGTAGAGGGATGGTTTCCACATAGCCTTTGATGACTCTCCTCTGGCCTGCTTTTCAAAGTGAGCATAGTGAAGTGTCTGTGTTGTTGTGTAATAGAAAGTTTATAGTGTGGTATGGTCTCTTGTCTTTACGATGGAAGTAAGCCTGATTTAGCACTATGACCGTGACTCCTGAGAGTGCCCTTACAACAACAACAAAAATCACATGGTTTTCAGACGTTTGAGCACACATATGAACAAATCACATGAAAAATGTGTAATAATGGAGCTATGAGTCGCGAACCAGGTGAAATGTTTAATAAAACAACAAAACCAGGAAGGAGACAATTCCTTGTGGTTACACGCCAGTACACAAGAACAATACTTACTGGTGAGTGAACATAAGAGAGTAACATATAAAGGGGAGGAAATTATGAAGGTAATGAAGTCCAGGTGTGAAGCATAATGATTAACAGGTGCGCGTAATGATGAGTGCCAGGTGTGCGTAATGATGAATCCCAGGACTGGTGGTTAGTATTCCAGTGATGTCGTATGCCGGAGGGGAGGAGCAGTTGTGACAGTACCTCATGAACCGGGGGCTCAGTTTCTTGCAGGGCAGGCAGAGTGGGAGGTTCCTGGTAGAGAGACAGATGCGGTCCCCAGGACGGAACACAGAGGTTTCACTGCGGTGGCGGTCTGCCTGTTCCTTCTGACAATGGACGGCACGTTGGAGTCTCACGTGCACATCGCTCCACACCTCCTCCGCACCCTGGAACCACTCATCTACTGCAGGAGCCACGGTCTGGCCCGGGTCCACGGGGCCAGGGCCAGCTGGAAACCCAAAACATACTGGAAGGGGGGTCAACCCAGTGGAGAAGTGATGTAGGGAGTTCTGGGCGTACTCTGCCCATGGAAGGAATCGTGTCCACTCACCCAGCCATTCCTGACAGTGACTCCTCAGGAACCTCCCCAGCTCCTGGTTCATCCTCTCCACCTGCCCATTGGACTGCAGCCAATCCCTTATCCCTGTGGGAATGTAGATGCGCTCGGGAGGACAATTCCGGGGTCTGGGCTCCCTCTCTAGAGCCTGACGGATGTCCACATCTACGTCCCAAACCACTGGACCTACGACTCGGGAGGATGGGATTATGGGTGCCCTCTGGACAGGAACCTGTCCCGAATCGTAGATACGAGACAGGGCATCGGCCTTGATGTTCTTAGAACCTGGGCGATAGATCAGCGTGAAGTCAAACCTGGTGAAGAAAAGTGCCCACCTGGCTTGGCGCGGATTCAGCCTCCTCACTGTCCATATGCATTCTAGGATCCGATGGTCGGTTCCGATGACAAATGGTTCCTTGGCGCCCTCCAGCCAGTGTCTCTCCTCCTCTAATGCCAACTTCAACGCCTGGAGCTCCCGATCGCGGACTTAGAGAAAAAAGCACAATTATACAATTTCAATGGGTTTCCCTGTCTTTGTGATAAAACTGTCCCCACGCCCACCTCAGACACTTCCACCTCAACCACAAAAAGTAGCGTGGGATCTGGGTGTTTTAGCAAGGGGGCGGAGGTGAAAGAGACCACACCAACCTACGAGGCCCACCCTTGAGTAGGGAGGTGAGAGGGGCAGCGACGGCGTTGAAGTTCCTGATGAGATGGCGGTAGAAGTTGGCAAACCCCAAAACCATTGTAACCCCTTGATGGTGGTTGGGACTGGCCATGACATTACCACATCTACCTTCTTGTCCTCCATCTTCCCTCACTGCGGGCTGATTTGGTAATCCAAGAAGGATACAGCCCTCTGATGGAATTGGCACTTCTCCGCCTTGACGAACAGGTGACTGACCAAGAGGCATTCCAGGACTGCTCGAACGTGGGTGATGTGATCCTCCAGGTTGGTCGAGAATATCAGGATGTCATCGATGTATACAGTCACCTGACGTCCGAGCATGTCCCTGAACACCTTGTTTACGAATGCCTGGAACACTGACGGACATTGGCTAAGCCAAAGGGCATAACCAAGTACGTGTAGTGACCAAACATCGTGCTGAATGCCGTCCTACACTCATCCCCCCCTCGTGGATGTGGATGCGATTGTAGGCACTCCGCAAGTCCAGTTTGGTGAAGAACTGGTCCCCAGTTCAATGGGAGAGGGTAACAATACTTTGTGGTGATGTCATTGAGTCCTCGGTAATCTATACATGGGTGTAATCCTCCCTCCTTCTTGGCCACAAAAAAATAAACCAGCCGACGCAGGAGACGTGGATGTACGGCTGAAACCCGGTTGGAGCGCCTCTTGAATGTAATCCTCCATGGCCTGGGTCTCAGTCACAGACATAGGGTATTTGTGTCTGCATGGAGGTATGGCAACAGAAAACAGGTCGATGGCACAGTGCCCGGTGCGATGAGGAGGGAGACAGGTAGCGCAGGTCTTGGAGAATACCTCCCTTAGGTCCTGGGATTCCTCCGGGATGTTGGGCTGAAGGGCAACCACAGGACTCTCAACTGACGTGGAACCACAGGGGACAGGTGATGCAGGTCTTCCGGCATTCAGGTGACCAGTCTGTGATTCTCATCCACAACCATGAGATAGTAGGGTCATGGCGCTGGAGCCATGGGAGGCCGAGGATGTTTTTGTGAACCCGAGCACTGGTAATGAATAAGGGGATGTTCTCCTGGTGATTGGACTCCATGGTGAGGGTGAGTGGTTGAGTGATGTGTGTGATGGTTCCAGATCCTAATGGCCGACAGTCAAGACCTTGAACCGGAAAAGGAGAGGAGAGCAGATGGTAATGTTGAGGGAGGAGGCAAGGGTCTGATCCATAAAGTTCTCTGCGGTGCCAGAATCCACTAAAGCTGTAGACAAAGTACATGAGGAACAGTCTGCCAGAGTGATGAACACCAAAAAGAATCTAGCAGGAAGAGCTGAATACTCACTCCTGGTCCAGGGGATGAAACATCCTGTGACCGTCCCTCTGCCCTGATCCCGAGTACTCGCCAAAGGAGGGAGAGAAGCGAAGAGAATTCCAACGCTCCCAGGAGAAGGTTATCCAGACGGATGGCCATCGCAATGAGTGCATCCAGGGTGAGGTTGTCATCCCGAAAGGCCAGTTCTGTCTGGACCTCCTCGCGCAGCCCTCTTCTAAATCACGAGCGAAGCGCCGGCTCATTCTATCCACTGGAAGCTGCTAATGTCCGGAAGGTGAGCGCATGCTCAGCAGCCGTCTGATTCCCCTGCTGTAGTTGAAGCAGACGCTCACCTCCCTCTCTGCTTTCCGCGGGATGATCGAAAATGCATGTGAACAGAGCCATGAACCCCTCATAAGAATCTAGTTCCTTCTGTCCTCTCTCCCAGATGGCCATAGCCCATTCCAATGCCCACCCGGTCAGCAGAGAAATAACCGTGGCAACCTTAGACCTCTCGGTGGTGGGGGCTCCCAACTGGTGTAAAAATAGAACTGAGAACCTCTTCCATGGCCATCCCCAGTTGAGCCAGCTGGTCATGATGTTGACGTAGAAGGTACCCTTGTTCGTCGACCGTCTGAGAGATATAAGATTTTCCTGCTGCTTCCATAGTTTGAGTTGGTATTCTGTAATATCGGCTAGTAATATCAGATCGGCTATGAAAAGCCAACTGACATTTTCTCCTGAGGTGCTGACCTGTTGCACCCTTGACAACCACTGTGGTTATTATTATTTGACCCTGTTGGTCATCTATGAACATTTCAACATCTTGGCCATGTTCTGTTATAATCTCCACCCGGCACAGCCAGAAGAGGACTGGCCACCGCTCATAGCCTGGTTCCTCTCTAGGTTTCTTCCTAGGTTCTGGCCTTTCTAGGGAGTTTTTCCTAGCCACCGTGCTTCTACACCTGCATTGCTTGCTGTTTGTGGTTTAAGGTTGGGTTTCTGTACAGCACTTTGTGACATCAGCTGATGTAAGAAGGGCTACATGAATAAATGTGATTGATTGATTAATAATGGAGCAGGTGAAACGTTTAATAAAACAACAAAACCAAGAACGAGACAATTCCATGTGGCTACACATCTGTACACAAGAATAATAACAACTGGTGAGTGAACATAAGAGAGTGACATATAAAGGGGAGGAAATGATGAAGGTAATCAAAATTATTCACAGGTTCGCGTAATGATGAGTGCCAGGTGTGCGTAATGGTGAATCCCATGACTGGTGGTTAGTATTCCGGCGACATCGTACGTCGGAGGGAAGGAGCAGGAGATGTGACAAAATGTCACATAAAAAATAAAAAATAACGGGTTTTCGGACAGAAGTTTTACATGGATTTTTCACTTTTTTCACATGTCACATTCATGAGTCAGACAGGTGGATTTCGAATACGTGCAAAGCTTTATATGGATTTTTTCATGCTTATTTTTCATATGTGAAATTGCGTATTTCTATGTTTTTTTGTAAGGGTATCCATGTCCATAGGTCCTCATCTTTAGGGTTGCCATACTGGCCCCTATAATACTGGACCACTACTGGGATTACCTAATACCTGCAGAGATTTCCATGGGTTACAATTCCCTAAACTTATATCTCTTACTTGTGTAATCATTATGTTCTGTGCTGTAACACCCCATATTCACCCCATATTAGTTTTGGAATTTGCGTGTATTGTTTTGTATTGTTAGATATTACTGTACCGTTGGAGCTAGGAACATACAGTGTAAGTATTGCACTACACCTGCGATAACATCTGCAAAATATGTGAACTCAACCAATAAAATGTGATTTGATTTTGATTTGAACAAAGATTATTGTGCTTAGTGTTAATCCACTAACATGCCAGATAACTGTTAGGCACTCCATTGATGTATCCTGTCAGCCATCTCTTGCTTGCAGCACCATGCTCACCCTCCATCTCAGTCTGACCTGTTTCACATATTGATCTGCCTTACCACAAAAGACACAGCGCATGCATCCACATAACCCATAATGCCCCTCTCTCCTCCCGAGAGGGCAAGCATAACCAAACTAATTTGTCCAGTCTGACGTTTAAGGCACAAGGTTGAGCTTTCTCTCCCCTTGTCTACCCAAGGGCAACTTAACAGGGAATCAATGCCCTCTGATAAATGCCTCCCCGAACCCAAGGTTGTTCCCTCGGCTTGAACTGGCCCAGAGAATGACCTCTGTGGCCAAAAACGGACCAATCCTGCCTGGTATTGGCAGCCAGATAGGATCATTGATGGATCATTCATAAGATCTCCTCTGGGTTCTAGTATGAGTAATTGGACAGTGATATTTCTGTAACTCAACCCAGTAGGCATTACTTACCAGACCTTACATGTGACATGACCTGACCATGACTGGTTAACGATGGCATCACCCTCTGTTTATTATTCATTAATTAGCTAAGGAATCTGTATTATGGTGTATGAATGGATGGGATGATAGGATTGATTTGCATCTGTGGAGTTACAGTAAATAAAAACTTTGACGGCCCTGTTGTTGTTGAGGTTTGGTTGCAGTCAGGCTGATCTCTGTCTACTCTCTACTTCAGTACAGTCAGAGACACCTAAGACAGACTCTGGGTTATTCATGGGAGAAACATGAGTTTCATGACCTTGAGGTGGCTTCTTCTATAGCAGAACCACTTTCAACACTACTGCTGCCTGCGACAACAAGATCTGACTGTTATTGTTGATCTGAGTGAGCTGAACTATTACTGAGCACTCATCAGCCTCCTGTATTTGACAGAAATGCTCTGTCTTAGGCTGTAGTATATTTCACATATTGTTGAAATAGTAATATAGTGCCTTCAGAAAGTATTTTGTTGTGTTACAACCTGAATTTAAAATCTGTTACATTTGGATTTGTTGTCACTAGCATACACAAAATACTCCATAATGTCAAAGTGGAATTATGTTTTCAGATTTTTATACAAATTAATTAAAAATTAAAAAAACGGAAATATCTTGAGTCAATAAATACTCAACCCCTTTGTTATGGCAAGCCTAAAGAAGTAGCCTAAATAAGTAAAAATGTGCTTAACAAGTCACTTAATAAGTTGCTTGGACTCACTCCATGTGCAATAATAGCGTTTAACATGATTTTTGAACTACCTAATTTCTGTACTCCACACATACAATTATCTGTAAGCTCCCTCAGTCGAGCAGTGAATTTCAAACACAGATTCAACCACAAAGATCAGGGAGGTTTTCCAATGCCTCGCAAATAAGGGCATTGAATATCCCTTTGAGCATGGTGAAGTTATTAATTACACTTTGGATGGTGTATCAATACACACAGTCACTACAAAGATACAGGCACCCTTCCTAACTCAGTTGCTGGAGAGGAAGGAAACCGCTCAGCGAATTCACCATGAAGCCAATGGTGACTTTAAAACAGTTACAGTTTAATAGTTGTGACAGGAAAAACTGCGGTTGGATCAACAACATTGTAGTTACTCCACAATGCTAACATAATTGAGAGAGTGAAAAGAAGGAAACCTGTACAGAATAAAAATATTCCAAAACATGCATCCTATTTGCAACAAGGGACTAAAGAAATACTGTAAAAAATGTGGCAAATCAATTCACTTATTGTCCAGAATCAAAAGTTTTATGTTTGGGGAAAGTCCATTACAACACAATACTGAGTACCACTCTTCATATTATCAAGCATAGTGGTGGCTGCATCATGTTATGGGTACTCTTGTAATCATTAAGGACTGGGGAGTTTTTCAGGATAAAAAAATAAATGGAATGGAGCTGAGCACAGGTGAAATCCTAAGGGAAAACCTGGTTCAGTCTGCTTTCTACCAGACACTGGGAGATGAATTCAACTTTCAGTAGGATAATAACCTAAAATACAAGGCAAAATCTACAGTGGAATTGCTTACCAAGAAAACAGTGAATGTTCCAGAGTGGCAGAGTGACAGTTTTGACTTAAATCTGCTTGAAAATCTATGGCAAGACATGAAAATGGTTGTCTAGCAATGATCAGGGGCGATAACAACACATCTGCCACGTTGATCCTCAACACTGGGGCCCCTCAGGGGTGCATGCTTAATCCCCTTAATCCCCTGTTCACCCATGACTGCGTGGTCAAACACGACTCCAACACCATCATTAAGTTTGCCTGACGTCACAACAGTGGTATACCTGATTACCGACAATGATGAGACAGCCTATAGGGAGGAGGTCAGAGACCTGGCAGTGTGATGCCAGGACGACACCCTCTCCCTCAATGTGAGTGAGACAAAGGAGCTGATCGTGGACTACAGGAAAAGGCGGGCCGAACGGGCCCCATTAACATCGACGGGGCTGTGGTGGAGTGGGTCGAGAGTTTCAAATTCCTTGGTGTCCACATCACCAACAAACTATCATCGTCCAAACACACCAAGACAGTCGTGAAGAGGGCACTTCAACACCTTTTATCCCTCAGGAGACTGAAAAGATTTGGCATGGGTCCCCGGATCCCCAAAAAGTTCTAGAGCTGCACCATTGAGAGCATCTGACCGTAAGGTGCTACAGAGGGTAGTGTGTACGGCCCAGTACATCACTGGGGCCAAGCTTCCTGACATCCAGGACCTATATACTAGGCGTGTCAGAGGAAAATTGTCAAAGACTCCAGTCACCCAAGTCATAGACTGTTCTCTCTGCTACCGCACAGCAAGTGGTACAGGAGCGTCAAGTCAAGGACAAAAAGGCTCCGTAACAGCGTCTACCCCCAAGCCATAGGACTGCTGAACAACCAATCTAGAGGCCACCCAGACTGTCTATATTGCCCCCCCCTACTCACTGTTTACCTACATGAACAAATGACCTCAACTAACCTGTTCCCCGCACATTGACTCTATACCTGTACCCCGTGTATACAGCCTCGTTATTGTTATTTTATTGTGTTACTTTTTATTTGTTTTTACTTTAGTTTATTTGGTAAATATTTTCTTAACTCTTTCTTGAACTGCATTGTTGGTTAAGGGCTTGTAAGTGCGCATTTCACGATAAGGTCTACTACACCTGTTGTATTCGGCACATGTGACAAATTAAGTCTGATTTTATTAACATGTATAAAACATGTATAAATATAAAAATGACTCCCTTTTCTCCCCAATTACGATCTTGACTCATCGCTGCAACTCCCCAATGGGCTCTGGAGAGGCAAAGGTCAAGTCATGCGTCCTCCGAAACCCGTCAAACCGCACTTCTTAACCTGGAAGCCAGCTACACCAATGTGTCGGAGGAAACACCTTTCAACTGAATACTGAAGTCAGCCTGCAGGTGCTTGGCCCGCCACAAGGAGTTGCTAGGGCTCCTTGTGACACCTGTGACACCTACCATAGCTTGGGAACGAACCCGGGTCTGTAGTGACACCTCAAGCACTGCGAGGCAGTGCCTTAGACCACTGCTCCACTCAGGAGGCCCTTGAAGGTCCTTAATTGTTTTAAGAAATGGGCAAATGTTGCACAATCCAGGTGTGCAAATCTCTTAGAGACATACCCAGAAAGACTGTAATCACCGCCAAAGGTTATTCTAACATGTATTGACTCAGGGGTGTGAATACTTATGTAAATGAGATATTTCTGTATTTAATTTTCAGTACATTTGTAACATTTTCTAAAAACATGTTTTCACTTTCTCATTATTAGGTATTGTGTGTAGATGCGTGAGAAAAACCCCTCAAATTTAATCAATTTTAAAATCACGCTATAACACAACAAAATGAAGAATAAGTCAAGGGGTATGTAAACTTTCTAAGGGCATAGAGAGATTATACAGTAGCCTACACTGATCTTTTGGGTTATTTTACTTGCCTATTGACATCGATTTTAGGGATATGACTAGACTGCCACCCTGTGGACAACCAGTATACAACACAATGTGGACAATTTCAACAGTTTGTTCTTACAGAGGGAAGATGGGGAAAATACCATTTCCTTCCTTGTTTAAGTGATTGTTTGATACACTGTGAGAGTTTACGCTGTTTGTTGTGCAATTGCCCTATTTGCAGCTATTCATGAAAGTACCTGTTCGTCAGGATGCATACCATCTCTGTTGGGAATGGTGCTTAGTGGTTTATGTGGATCATCAAATGATATTATGCTTCTTGCTAATGTGTTGTTTCTCTTAATAGCATTAATTTGCTCTCCTGGTCTGTGTTTACACCCTATATGTTGGGCTTGGGACTCAGGAGAACTATGAATATCTTTGGATGAATCTGTGATCTCGGGTCTTCTGGAGATGTAATTTTCCATGGCGGCTGCCTCATCAATAGGATAGGTAGCGGAGAACATACATCAAAGTGAGATTCAGTCATTTCAGTCAAGCTCAGAATATATTTTCAGAAGACTTTCTTCTGTTCATCAACGTGAAATTCAGTCATTTCAGTCAAGCTCATAATGTTTTTTCGGAATTATTTTTTCCCTTTATGCAGTATGTCAACTCAATTCAAACATAATCTTCATTCCTGACAACTGACAAGATTGATATGCCCACCAAAATGGCAATCTCGATTGCAACAATGGTTAGAAGGACTTATATTCTGACAAATATAATAGGGTGCCCATATGTGTGGTTTTGCTGACTACAGATAGAATTGAGTTGTCTTTATTTCATATAACAGGTTATGCTGTATCCAGAGCATAGAAAAAGAATGGATAAACCACAGTTTCGACCACACCCCTAACTTGGACTGACACTATATGGGTGAAGATTTATCTTGATGTGTTCTCTATTGGGTGGTGTGGTTCTAGTGAATGTTCTCCTGGAAAGAAACAGTTCACAGAATCCAGTAGAATAATCAGTGGTGGAAAAAGTACCCAATTATCATACTTGAGTAAAAGTTTAGATACCTTAATAGAACCTTACTCAAGTAAAAGTGAAAGTTACAGAGTAAAATACTACTTGAGTAAAAGTCTAAAAGTATTTGGTTCTAAATGTACTTAAGTTTCAAAACTAAATGTAATTGATAAAATATTCTTAAGTATCGAAAGTAAAAGTATTAATCATTTTAAATTCCTTATAGAGAGAATAGAGTAGATGTCACGGGTCAAAATTTTGATTGATGACCCTATGTGAACTCTATGTGAACCCTATGTAGTGATGACGTGTGCATGTCTTCTGGTCAGGCAAGCCTGGTTAGGTGGGGGCTATGGGGTGAGTAAGGGTCCATTTGACAGGCCGTTAATGATTGATGACCCAAGCCTGATAGACAAGCCTGGTTAGGTGGGGGCTATGGGGTGAGTAAGGGTCCCTTTGACAGGCCGTTAATGATTGATGACCCAAGCCTGATTTATGACCCTATGTAATGATTTATGACCCTATGTCATGTAGAAGGGTGCATGCCCTGGGTTGAGTAAGTGACCATGTGTCAGGTCAACCTGTTACTGTTTCTCACGGTTTGGGTTGGTTAAGGCCCCTTATAAAGCCGCTGAACAATACCTGTTTAAGACTGTACATGATAACCCCCCTGAATATTAAACAAAAATGACACCTATGCCAATTTTAGGGATGTTATGCTCGGCTTGTCATGAACCCAGTGACCAAAGCCTTGAAGAAGTTCTGTGTGAAGCTCCAGAATGTTTTAAAGGATTTTTGGGTACGAGTGAGGGCCACATGTCTTACATATTCCACCCGGAGGATTCTACGGTAAAGATATTCACAGACCGTGGACCCAAACCCCTTTATCCTGCAAAACCTGGGAGTTTTCCCCCGGCTCTGGGGATGAGAGAATGGCTAAACATCAGGCTGGCTCTTTGTAAAATTGAACAGGTCCTAAGTGTTACAAATGTGCCAGGATATGCGTTGGAAGAACAGGTCTGCGGCCGCAGTGATCTCAAGGCTCTAAGAATTGCTTCAATGGACTATAGCCCTGACAACAAAGTGACAATTTTAGCCTGTGACCTTTATGATAAGGCTAATGCTACAAAGTCTGTCAATTCTCCGGTAGCTTCCAGAGCCCGCAAACATGTAAACTTTTTTATTCCTGTGTTTAGTTTTAAATGGGTGGATTATCCAATTTTCATAACACTTATGAATAAGCTGGACATTCTCTTCCAAAATGGGGAACAGTTAAAGCGCTGGGCGAGGCTTTCCTTGAGACAGAGTCAAGACCAAAAGGCCCGACGGCGGATCTACCCCTGGAGTGAAAACTTACCATGTGTTGATGGACATAGCAAGAGAGCCTTGCCTTTTGAGGGTGAACTCGACACGGACAATTGCGGTTGGTTGCATAAGCTCCCAGGATCTGTAAGAAAGGCATCGTAAAATACCTTAAGAATGTAACGATATAAAATGTATGTACTAAATATTTTGAATGAAATAAATGGTTTTAAAATCAGAATCTCACCACGTTATGAACTCTCGCGTTTGTTCACTCTTAGCGCAGTCTGTCCCTGAGAAAAATCTTGCGGAAAAAGCCATGTGCGCGCGCATGTGCGTGAGGGAGTTTTCTGTAGTGGCTGTGTGTGTGTGTGTGTGTGTGTTTCAAAAACAGAAAAAGGGGGGCGGGTTGTTTGTTAAAAAAATACCCATGCATGCCTGGTGGGTCGTTTGAAACCAAGGTTTACACTAGCCTGCAAAACAGATGCCTACCCCCCAACAATAATATTGTGTCTTACGACTCCTAATCTTAAAGGCCTTTCATAAAACTATTTTTTTTAGGTGGGCTAAAAAGTCATTCATCCCAGCGATGTCGAGAACAACACACCCCCATGCATCTAGGTGCTAGCACCCCGGAGATTTTAGAAGCTCCAAAAGGATCCTAATGTTTAGACACACCCAATACCATGTGTTTGAAATGTGTCAAATATACCATGGGCGGGGGTATAGCCCAAAAAAAACGACAAACCCCAAATGCTATGTAAAAAAATCATTCAGGGGTTTTTCTCTAGGTCGTAGGGTACAAAAGCGCTAGAAACCATGGGCAATGTTAGCAGCGTTTTAGTTCCGATGCAAACAGCACCTCCAGAAACTCCAAGAATCGTTATCGGACTGAAGCGTTAAAAAAGATAATCGGGGAAAACAGTCTAATGGATCTATCGCAAGGTGAGTTCTTGAAATAAATCTTTATTAGATTTGATTGTTGTGGGGAATTGTTTGAAAAGCGTGGGATGTTATAGAAATATTAAACAATCATTAGGATCAGTATGCTTACCGTATAACAAGGCAATATTAGCTAAAGTGATTATAGCTTTAATATTGTCGAATGTTTTATAGATTCTGAAGCATTCACGCAGATACTCCGAGGTATAACTGAGCTCGAATCATCCCATGGGGCTCCGAAACAAAGTGCCTACAAACAAACGCCTGCCCTGAATTGTCAACGTAAGTAAGCTCCAAGAATTCCATACATAAAAATATTTATACCTTAAAAACAAAAAGTGTGGGCATCTTATATTAAAAGTTATTTTATATGTTTACAGAGGACCTAAAGCCTAGAAGGTTAAACGATGCCCTATGGAGCCTGAACGGTTTCTGCGAAGCATATGACTACGAGACAATTCTGCCCTACTCCCAGGATGTATTTACACAAAAGCAGCGAACAGAGACTTTAAACGGCAGGTCAACTCCCCTTGGCCAGGACAACGTTGTCCCCCATATTTCTAAACACCAAAGGATAATTAGTGCTCAGATCCACAGTTCCGCTTCACCCGAACAATTCTACTTGGCCGATATTCACGAGACGTCGTTCCAAGGACTAGGTATGAATCAATTATATATTATTATTTATATATATATTATTATTTTAATATTTATATATTTTTTTTATGCCGGAATATGTTAAAACAAGGCCTAATGCTGTTTTTTTGTTTTTTTCAGGCTCCCCATCTACCGGACCTGCAGATGTTGTAATACAGGTTGAACAAAGACAAAAGCCCCTGGTTTCAGAGCTTCTTCAGAACAGCCCTCGTCAAAAAAGCCGAGGTATTTAATTAATGTATTGTTAATATATAGGCTTATATCTGAAATGTATTTGGCATTTTTAACATATTTTAGGGTTAATAACCTATTTGTGTATGTATTATTTTTATTTCAGACTCCTCACCGGCTTATGAACACAACGCACAAACATCGGAGGATGCCCAGACAAGCATCCCCGAGGAGGCTCCAAAGACACCAGCGAAACCTGATGATGTCAAAGATTTAAATGACATTTCTGAGGTAGACGATTTGATGTTCTGTGAAGCTGCCAACCTTCTTGAATCGGCCAATTCTGTGGGGGAAACAGCAGATTCTGAAATAGACCAAGAACGTTTTTTCAAAGCGTTTACCCTGGGTTTAAAATCACGAAAGGCTCTACTCCAGAGGCGCATGTGTATTCTACTCGAGCATCAATACAATCAGGATGTGTCATTCTGGCGTAGCGAGCTACCCCGTATGTTAAAAAACATTAGGGCTAAAACAAGCAAATACCGCCGTAAAAAAACACACATGTAAACACACACACACACACACACACACACACATCCTTAATTAGACAGATGGCGCCCCCTATAGACCAAAGTGAGACAATTGAAACACTCTTAGCCAGGATCCCTACAGAGCTCCAAGATATAGTTAACCATATGAATGATTCGGGGGTAATTGACATAATGACAATAGATGAAAATCTATTATCCCAGATTCCCTCCGAACTCATAGACATTATTACACGTATGAATGAGTCAGGGCCTTCCGAGGAAAACATGTTAACACAGATTCCCGAAACCATCATATCTCTAATTACCCAGCTTAACGCGAGCCCTAGGTTTAATTCGGCCCCACAGACACCTCTAAGACAGCCTTTAACAACATTGTCCGAAGAGTCTGAAAGGCAATATGATGTTTTTGAACAGTTGGACAAATGTCTAGCAAATCTGGAGGGGGGCGGTCTTGAGATCAGTGTACAGAACGAGAGCGCTATGTTTAATTCGGCACCCCAGACACCTATAAATCAGCCTTTAACACCAATGTCCGAAGAGTCTGAAACCCAATACGATGTTTTTGAACAGTTGGACAATTGCCTAGTAAATCTGGAGGGGGGAGGTCTTGATCGAAGTGTACATGTTTTGCGTCGAAATAAATTCAACAATATTGAGGTTCGCCAGTTTTTCAATTTCGCATGGGGGGGTCAGATTCGGGAATATGCTGTGTTTTACGTAATGCTTATGGACACTTTGAATGAACTGTTAGCGAGGATTAGAGATTATAGCGAACCTAGGGATCTCTTACAGTTGGAAATTTGTGGAGACAGTCTACAGAGCAAGGTATCGCTTATTTTACAGAATGGTGAAGCAGAGCTTGAACAATTTGTTAAACTGCTAGAACGCCTTGTACAGTCAAATTTAAACGTGCTAGCAGATAGGACCCTCGAACTTGTAGTACAATTAGTACGCCAACCACAAGGGGGCGGGGGTCAGAGACGAAAGCTCGAGAGTTTAATGCAGTCCGAAATCATAAGCAATAAAAGGGCCTATCTCATAAACGTTCACAATCCAGGTAATAAGCTATGTTTTGCCATAGGTTTGGCCCACTTACTCAGCCCCGGATGTACGGATCAAGCCGCGTTACATAAAGCTCGAGAGCTACAAACTGCGGTGGGTCTCGGTATACAGGATGCTGTGGCTTTCTCAGACATAGTCAAATTTGAAAACTTTCTGAACATCAAGATTGTGGTTTTGTACCACAGTAGGGCTAATGACGCTCTCCTCAAGTTCCAAAATATACCCGAACCACATCCTAAGACTATGTACTTTTATGTGCAAAATGAGCATTACTATGCCGTAACTAACATCACAGCCTTTTTAGGCGCGCCATATGTCTGTCCAGCCTGTCATACCGGCTACACACGCATGGGGGGGCACTCGTGCCGTTACAACTGTTCAGTATGTCTGGATAAACATTGCCCTATGCAGCCGCTAAACTTGACCCCCTGTGCGGATTGTCACCGCACATGTCGTTCGGCCTACTGTTACGAAAAACACAAAACTGAAACATGGCATCCCAAGGCATGTAAATCTGTAAGCAGTTGTGACATTAACAAGAAATGTCCAAAATGTCATTGCAATTACAACCTTAAAATAGATAGCCCTAAACCTCATGTTTGTGGAATTATACACTGCCCAATCTGTAAAGGTCCTTTGAAAAGCAGAGACGCGGAAGCGGTTCAAGAAGTAACACATGAGTGTTACATTCAGCCCTTGGCTGAAGATGAACATACAGAGAAATATGTGTTTTATGATTTTGAGACAACTCAGCAATCAGGGGTTCATTTGCCTATTTTTGTGTCAACCATGACTTTCAAGGGTGAAAAATGGTCGGCCGAGGGACCCGATTGTGCCCGACTCTTTCTAAAACATTTTAGAAAAGCCCAGTACAGAAACTTCACGTTTATAGCTCACAATGCTAGGGCCTATGACTCCTATCTGCTTCTGAACCCTTTGATACAGCAAGGCGTGGCACCCAGTGTCATAGCTCAAGGGAGTAAAATATTATGCTTTGTTGACCCCGCCTTCAAACAGAGATACATTGACAGCTTAAGCTTCTTACCCATGAGATTGGCTCAAATGCCAGAGGCCTTGGGTTTTGAAAACTCTGTCAAAGGCTATTTCCCTCATTTCTTCACATCTGAGGAGAATCTACATTATATAGGATCTTATCCAGCCCCCGAAATGTACGGGTGTGATCAAATGTCTCCCAAAGAGCGTGAGAGATTCATGACATGGTACGAGACCGTAAGACATGGCACTTTTGATTTCCATAAAGAGATGGAATCATACTGTGACAATGACGTTGTTATACTTCGTGAAGGATGCCTCAGATTCAGAGAAGAGGTAATCAAAGATGCGGGCATTGACCCCTGGAGCTGTACAACTATTGCATCAGCGTGCATGAAAACCTATCGTACACACTATCTAACTCCTGAATCTATAGCTATCCCATCGCCAGACAACTACCGACGCCAATTCAAGGCCTACTCTAGTGGTTCCATTCAATGGTTGGAGTACTTGGCCCAGGATAAAGATATTTTTATCCAACATGCTTTGAATCGGGGGGAGAAGGCTTTTGGGCCTTACCATGTAGATGGATACACACAGATTGACGGGGTTGAGACAGTGTATGAGTACAACGGTTGTTTCTTCCACGGTTGTAAATTATGCTTTGTCCCCCACACCTTGTGTGTCCTAACCCAAAAGACTTTTGGGGAAATGTACCAAGAGTTTCAAGACAAACTGAATTCTTTAAAGGCTACTTACGGGTTAAAAGTTGTGGTTTTGTGGGAGCACGAATGGACAGCCCTCAAAAAGGTAGATCCTAGTGTTAAGGCCTTCCTTACCCATTATGACCCTCCAGAGCCCCTGGAACCGCGACAGGCCTTGTTTGGAGGCCGGACCAATGCTTTGACATTGCGTTATGTAGCTCAACCCGACGAGACAATAGGCTATGTAGATTTTACATCCCTATATCCTCATGTAATGAGTTCCTCATTCTATCCTATAGGGCATCCTGAAATTATTCACAGCGACTTTGACGAACCCCAAAATTATTTTGGTTTAATCAAAGCGACTGTCTACCCTCCTAGGGGGCTGTTTATACCTGTGTTGCCTTACAAGGGTCCTAAAGGAAAACTTTTCTTTCCCCTTTGTCGCACATGCTGTGAAAACCACAACCAGGAAAACCCCTGTGATCACACAGATCAAGAAAGAGCCCTGACCGGTGTATGGGTCACTGTAGAATTCTCTAAGGCTTTAGAGAAGGGGTATCGTGTGGCCAAAATCTTTGAAGTGTGGAACTTTTCCAGGAAATCAGACACACTTTTTAAAGAGTACATCAAAACCTTCTTGAGATGCAAGCAGATGGCTTCAGGCTATCCTGCATCGGTCACAGATCAAGAAAGTAAAGACCAGTACATTCAAGACTACCATGACAGAGAAGGCATACTTCTTGACCCTGACAGAATAGAGGTCAACAAAACCAAAAGAAATGTGTCGAAATTGTACTTGAACTCCCTTTGGGGGAAATTAGCGCAGAGATGCAATATGCTAACAACTTCGATCATTAAAGACCCCGAAGAATTTTTGGAATTTGTTTTTTCGGACCAATACGAAATTTCACATTTTTCCTTCTTGAGTCAAGACATTGCCTTGGTGCAATGGAGGCGCCACCAAAAGTGGGTTCTACCCCCGGGTAATGTAAATGTGTTTCTTGCAGCATTTACCACAGCCTATGGCCGCCTTGAACTGTACACCCTCATGGAACAGCTTCAGAGGCGGGTTCTTTACCACGACACAGACTCTGTGGTCTATGTAAGCAAACCGGGGGATTGGACCCCCCCACTTAGCAACTATCTTGGGGGTTTAACGAGTGAACTCGAAGAGGGTGACCATATTACAGAATGGTCCTCATGTGGTCCAAAAAGCTATGCTTTTAGGACTAAAGCCAATCACGTGGTGTTGAAAGCCAAAGGCGTGACTCAAAACTATGAAAATGCACCGCGTGTAAACTTGGAATCAATCACGCGCTTGGTCGAGGGGTTCGTAAAGGACAAGAATAGTGACTTGGAGATTTTGAGCTCCTACAACAAAATAGTGAGGGATAAAAAGGGGTTCCATCTAAGAAACGCACCACTCACTAAAAGATTCAGGGTAGTCTATGACAAGAGACAGCTATTGCCTGACGGTACCACATTGCCCTTTGGCTACTGACTTATGCTACAAGCCCCAGTGTGTCTTAAAGCTTAAGATATTATGACTGCTGTCGAGGGTTTTGACCCCCGGCTACAATTGCCTTTTTCAGCATTAATTGCCGGCCCTTCAAACAGTGGCAAAACTTTTTTTGTAAAAAGTATTTTAGAGAATTCTGAACATGTGTTATCTCAAAAGCCTGACAATATTGTATGGTGTTATTCATGTTACCAACCTCTGTATGATGAATTATTGAAGACAATAAAAATCAAGTTTGTTGAAGGAATACCCGATTCTCTGTCTGTTGATGAACTTCTCCCCCCACATGTAATAATCTGCTGGTTTTGGACGATATGCTATTTGCTGGTAGCGAACACCCTGAAATTGCACGAGCTTTTACCCAATATACTCATCATAGAAACCTGTCCGTGCTTTACTTGGTCCAGAATGTGTTTCACCAAGGTAAAAAATAGTCGGACCATTAGCTTGAATGCCAACTACATGGTATTGTTTAAAAATCCTAGAGACAAACTGCAAATTAGCACTCTAGCTCAGCAGATGTACCCTGGACGGAAATCATACTTTATGGAGAGCTATGAGGACGCTACCAAAGAGCCATTTTCTTATTTAATCGTGGATTTAAAAGCAAATACTCCAGAACACCTTAGGCTACGTACAGGGCTGTTTCCGGGGGAGAGGCCTGCTGCATATCCTTCCTAAAAAGTAAACGCTATGTCTCTGCGTTTAAAAAGAAACCTCCCCTCTTGAGAAGGCTAGTAGGTTCTACAGCTAAAGAACGGAAGGCCATCTTGGGTCGCTGTTCTTCAGATCTCATATTAGCCCTATGTGAGATTGCTTTGAATCTTCTCAAAGGACGCATTCCACTCACCCTGAACCAATTGAAAAAATTAAGGAGACAAAAGACAGCGATCAAACTCTTTGCCAATAAAAGGGCCAGTCTTCAAAAGAAAAGACATAGTATACAACAGTCTGGGGTTTT
>NC_034187.2:27206372-27256372 GCF_002021735.2 Oncorhynchus kisutch
TCGAAATAAATTCAACAAATTTGAGGTTCGCCAGTTTTTCAATTTCGCATGGGGGGGTCAGATTCGGGAATATGCTGTTGTTTACGTAATTTCTTAGTGGACACTTTGCATGACTGTTAGCGAGGATTAGAGATTATAGCGAACCTAGGGATCTCTTACAGTTGGAAATTTGGGAGGACAGTCTACAGAGCAAGGTATCGCTTATTTTACAGAATGGTGAGCAGAGCTTGAACAATTTGTTAAAACTGCTAGAACGCCTTGTACAGTCAAATTTAAAACGTGCTAGCAGATAGGACCTCGAACTTGAGTACAATTAGTACGCCAACCACAAGGGGGCGGGGGTCGAGACGAAAGCTCGAGAGTTTAATGCAGTCCGAACACTCATAAGCAATAAAAGGGCCTTCTCATAAACGTTCACAATCCAGGTAATAAGCTATGTTTGCCATAGGTTTGGCCCACTTACTCAGCCCCCGGATGTACGGATCAAGCCGCGTTACATAAAGCTCGAGAGCTACAAACTGCGGTGGGTCTCGGTATACAGGATGCTGTGGCTTTCTCAGACATAGTCAAATTTGAAAACTTTCTGAACATCAAGATTGTGGTTTTGTACCACAGTAGGGCTAATGACGCTCTCCTCAAGTTCCAAAATATACCCGAACCACATCCTAAGACTATGTACTTTTATGTGCAAAATGAGCATTACTATGCCGTAACTAACATCACAGCCTTTTTAGGCGCGCCATATGTCTGTCCAGCCTGTCATACCGGCTACACACGCATGGGGGGGCACTCGTGCCGTTACAACTGTTCAGTATGTCTGGATAAACATTGCCCTATGCAGCCGCTAAACTTGACCCCCTGTGCGGATTGTCACCGCACATGTCGTTCGGCCTACTGTTACGAAAAACACAAAACTGAAACATGGCATCCCAAGGCATGTAAATCTGTAAGCAGTTGTGACATTAACAAGAAATGTCCAAAATGTCATTGCAATTACAACCTTTAAAATAGATAGCCCTAAACCTCATGTTTGTGGAATTATACACTGCCCAATCTGTAAAGGTCCTTTGAAAAGCAGAGACGCGGAAGCGGTTCAAGAAGTAACACATGAGTGTTACATTCAGCCCTTGGCTGAAGATGAACATACAGAGAAATATGTGTTTTATGATTTTGAGACAACTCAGCAATCAGGGGTTCATTTGCCTATTTTTGTGTCAACCATGACTTTCAAGGGTGAAAAATGGTCGGCCGAGGGACCCGATTGTGCCCGACTCTTTCTAAAACATTTTAGAAAAGCCCAGTACAGAAACTTCACGTTTATAGCTCACAATGCTAGGGCCTATGACTCCTATCTGCTTCTGAACCCTTTGATACAGCAAGGCGTGGCACCCAGTGTCATAGCTCAAGGGAGTAAAATATTATGCTTTGTTGACCCCGCCTTCAAACAGAGATACATTGACAGCTTAAGCTTCTTACCCATGAGATTGGCTCAAATGCCAGAGGCCTTGGGTTTGAAAACTCTGTCAAAGGCTATTTCCCTCATTTCTTCACATCTGAGGAGAATCTACATTATATAGGATCTTATCCAGCCCCCGAAATGTACGGGTGTGATCAAATGTCTCCCAAAGAGCGTGAGAGATTCATGACATGGTACGAGACCGTAAGACATGGCACTTTTGATTTCCATAAAGAGATGGAATCATACTGTGACAATGACGTTGTTATACTTCGTGAAGGATGCCTCAGATTCAGAGAAGAGGTAATCAAAGATGCGGGCATTGACCCCTGGAGCTGTACAACTATTGCATCAGCGTGCATGAAAACCTATCGTACACACTATCTAACTCCTGAATCTATAGCTATCCCATCGCCAGACAACTACCGACGCCAATTCAAGGCCTACTCTAGTGGTTCCATTCAATGGTTGGAGTACTTGGCCCAGGATAAAGATATTTTTATCCAACATGCTTTGAATCGGGGGGAGAAGGCTTTTGGGCCTTACCATGTAGATGGATACACACAGATTGACGGGGTTGAGACAGTGTATGAGTACAACGGTTGTTTCTTCCACGGTTGTAAATTATGCTTTGTCCCCCACACCTTGTGTGTCCTAACCCAAAAGACTTTTGGGGAAATGTACCAAGAGTTTCAAGACAAACTGAATTCTTTAAAGGCTACTTACGGGTTAAAAGTTGTGGTTTTGTGGGAGCACGAATGGACAGCCCTCAAAAAGGTAGATCCTAGTGTTAAGGCCTTCCTTACCCATTATGACCCTCCAGAGCCCCTGGAACCGCGACAGGCCTTGTTTGGAGGCCGGACCAATGCTTTGACATTGCGTTATGTAGCTCAACCCGACGAGACAATAGGCTATGTAGATTTTACATCCCTATATCCTCATGTAATGAGTTCCTCATTCTATCCTATAGGGCATCCTGAAATTATTCACAGCGACTTTGACGAACCCCAAAATTATTTTGGTTTAATCAAAGCGACTGTCTACCCTCCTAGGGGGCTGTTTATACCTGTGTTGCCTTACAAGGGTCCTAAAGGAAAACTTTTCTTTCCCCTTTGTCGCACATGCTGTGAAAACCACAACCAGGAAAACCCCTGTGATCACACAGATCAAGAAAGAGCCCTGACCGGTGTATGGGTCACTGTAGAATTCTCTAAGGCTTTAGAGAAGGGGTATCGTGTGGCCAAAATCTTTGAAGTGTGGAACTTTTCCAGGAAATCAGACACACTTTTTAAAGAGTACATCAAAACCTTCTTGAGATGCAAGCAGATGGCTTCAGGCTATCCTGCATCGGTCACAGATCAAGAAAGTAAAGACCAGTACATTCAAGACTACCATGACAGAGAAGGCATACTTCTTGACCCTGACAGAATAGAGGTCAACAAAACCAAAAGAAATGTGTCGAAATTGTACTTGAACTCCCTTTGGGGGAAATTAGCGCAGAGATGCAATATGCTAACAACTTCGATCATTAAAGACCCCGAAGAATTTTTGGAATTTGTTTTTTCGGACCAATACGAAATTTCACATTTTTCCTTCTTGAGTCAAGACATTGCCTTGGTGCAATGGAGGCGCCACCAAAAGTGGGTTCTACCCCCGGGTAATGTAAATGTGTTTCTTGCAGCATTTACCACAGCCTATGGCCGCCTTGAACTGTACACCCTCATGGAACAGCTTCAGAGGCGGGTTCTTTACCACGACACAGACTCTGTGGTCTATGTAAGCAAACCGGGGGATTGGACCCCCCCACTTAGCAACTATCTTGGGGGTTTAACGAGTGAACTCGAAGAGGGTGACCATATTACAGAATGGTCCTCATGTGGTCCAAAAAGCTATGCTTTTAGGACTAAAGCCAATCACGTGGTGTTGAAAGCCAAAGGCGTGACTCAAAACTATGAAAATGCACCGCGTGTAAACTTGGAATCAATCACGCGCTTGGTCGAGGGGTTCGTAAAGGACAAGAATAGTGACTTGGAGATTTTGAGCTCCTACAACAAAATAGTGAGGGATAAAAAGGGGTTCCATCTAAGAAACGCACCACTCACTAAAAGATTCAGGGTAGTCTATGACAAGAGACAGCTATTGCCTGACGGTACCACATTGCCCTTTGGCTACTGACTTATGCTACAAGCCCCAGTGTGTCTTAAAGCTTAAGATATTATGACTGCTGTCGAGGGTTTTGACCCCCGGCTACAATTGCCTTTTTCAGCATTAATTGCCGGCCCTTCAAACAGTGGCAAAACTTTTTTTGTAAAAAGTATTTTAGAGAATTCTGAACATGTGTTATCTCAAAAGCCTGACAATATTGTATGGTGTTATTCATGTTACCAACCTCTGTATGATGAATTATTGAAGACAATAAAAATCAAGTTTGTTGAAGGAATACCCGATTCTCTGTCTGTTGATGAACTTCTCCCCCCACATGTAAATAATCTGCTGGTTTTGGACGATATGCTATTTGCTGGTAGCGAACACCCTGAAATTGCACGAGCTTTTACCCAATATACTCATCATAGAAACCTGTCCGTGCTTTACTTGGTCCAGAATGTGTTTCACCAAGGTAAAAATAGTCGGACCATTAGCTTGAATGCCAACTACATGGTATTGTTTAAAAATCCTAGAGACAAACTGCAAATTAGCACTCTAGCTCAGCAGATGTACCCTGGACGGAAATCATACTTTATGGAGAGCTATGAGGACGCTACCAAAGAGCCATTTTCTTATTTAATCGTGGATTTAAAAGCAAATACTCCAGAACACCTTAGGCTACGTACAGGGCTGTTTCCGGGGGAGAGGCCTGCTGCATACCTTCCTAAAAAGTAAACGCTATGTCTCTGCGTTTAAAAAGAAACCTCCCCCTCTTGAGAAGGCTAGTAGGTTCTACAGCTAAAGAACGGAAGGCCATCTTGGGTCGCTGTTCTTCAGATCTCATATTAGCCCTATGTGAGATTGCTTTGAATCTTCTCAAAGGACGCATTCCACTCACCCTGAACCAATTGAAAAAATTAAGGAGACAAAAGACAGCGATCAAACTCTTTGCCAATAAAAGGGCCAGTCTTCAAAAGAAAAGACATAGTATACAACAGTCTGGGGGTTTTCTTCTACCTTTACTCAGTATAGCCGTGCCCTTCATCACCAGCCTTATTGCGGCCAGACGTGGTGGTTGAACACGTGGGTGTGATGGCCACTAAAATGTACTTGGTGCCTCAACAAGAGTTGGATAGACTTAAAAAACAAATGCAGGGTCCTGAAGATATCAGACAAACAGCGGAAAATGATTTGGATACGGCCATGAAGGATGTTTTGAACCGAAAAGGATTGAACCCCTATGATAAGATTCAAAAATACACAAACCTAATGCAAAGGTATTTGACTCGGGTAAAGCAAGGGGAGAGAGAGACTAACCATTTAACCCTTTCCCTACCGGACCCTTTAACAGATGTCGAACCTAACGATAGCCATGCCCCTGTAAGGCCTGTACCGTCGATCTTACCTAGTGGCGATAATATGTCGGGTGAAGCTCAAATGCCATTTGAAGATAAAGTTATGCATGACCTACTGACACATGTGCCTTTACGTAACAGGAAGAATGTTAAATACATTATGAACAAGATAAAAGACTCAAAGGGGATAGCTGCTTGGAACGACTCTGGAGAGTTTATCCTTCAGGGCTCTGTGGTTAGGGGGTCCCATATGCAGGACTTGCTTAAAAGTACCACGGCTGCCCACAAGGTTGCTGATGACCGAAGGCCTCCCGGCTGGCGTCAGTTTCTTAAGGCCCTGGCAATCCTCAACATCCCCCTCTCCGGTGTACCCAACCATAAGCTTCGTCAACAGATTCAAGCTTTAAAACAAAAGCCTTCAACGAGATACAGCACCCCTAAAGATGCCCCAACGACACCGGCCCCATATGAAAGCGATGATGCTAACTCATTTACTCCCATGAACGTCTCAGGACCTTTTCCTAAACCCGATCTCTCGGCGTGGTTAGACTTTTGAAAATGACTTTTGAATGACTATGATTAAATTCAATAAATTTTTTATTTGAAAAATAAGCAAGTTAACATTTGTGGCATTCTTGAAACATATGACGTGAGCATACGCCTTGATTACGCGTTCTTAAAGGACACACATTTGAACACTTTTGATATTTTCTAACAAAACAAGATACAAGGTTATCATTACTTCTTAAATCATCCTTATAAAGAGACATAACATCTTCAAAAGAAACTCCCCGGGCTCTTTGGCACAGGTAAAATACACAGTGGTGACCGCATGTAGTGGAAAGGTTATCTTGCACTTGTTTGATGTTGTAGTAGATCTTTGTACCGTTTAGGGTCAAAAAATCTTTAATAGATTTAGGGAAATGTGAAAAACCAGGGGGAAAGCCATAGGAATCAAAAAAAGTTGAGATTTTTCGTCCACCTTCCTGTTCTAATGTCATAGCTAGCCAATGTTCACCAGGCATGTGTTTAGGATGGGTATTGACAATAAACATTGCAGGCCTCTCAGACCATATCTCCATAGGTAATTCATCACAAGCCAACACTCCACAAAATTGTTTTCCAATCAAGCGGCTCATGAGCCCGTCCAACTCTTGGGTATTCATGTCTTTGTTCAAAGGTCCTTAATAATAATCCACTAAGACCTGTCTTCGGGCATTCACTTCCAAGATTGAATCAGAGCATGCGTAAACAATCATGCTAACTGTACAGGCTAAAGGTGTACGGAAACGCATTTCCAGCCTGAGGTTACCTTGGGACACCACAGACAGATTTCCTGAGGTGTCATCATCAGGTGATAAATTGAAAGCATACAATGTGTAACCCTCTGCAAAATCATTTCTGTCAATAGGTAAAGAGAGATCTTTTAGATGTCGCCCTGTAGCCAGGAATAGATTGTAAAATTCTCGCACAGATATGTTGTTATTAAATTGTGGTTGGAAAGCCTTCGCCGGAACCTGAAGTCCGTCCTGACAGAGCGCTACATACTCTGCATTGAAGTGCTGAAAATTAAAGGGGTTTTTATCTAAACTTCCCGTATTAGAGGCGTGATCAACCAGACCTATAACCACATATCTAGGTAAAGGGCCTAGAAATAGGTTTTCTTGACTGCAGATTCTACTGCCCACAGGTATGCTAAAGGTTTTCATGGTAATTCTTTGGAGAGGGTAAAGGGCATTTCCTTTCATCAAAGCATGTGAGTGACCCAGGCGCACGGCCGGAGATACAGATACTTTTTTAATAAAAAGGGTTGCCCCCAACACTTTCAAACTAAAATCCCCGTCTTGGGGAGACATCAGGCAAAAATCATCCTTGGCCCTGGTTAATTTTAATCTTAAATCAACCGAATTTAAGAGTAACCGTTCTTGAAAGAAAATGTCAGAGTGTATAGGGCCTAGCAAATGAAACTCTCGAGATTCGGCGCAGTAGCGAGCTCGTGCCGCTAGTCCTTTGTTTGCACCGGTGGAAGGGTCTGTCGATTCCATAGAGGCTCCTGCAGTATCCTTGCTAAACAGCCCGGCGCTAAATTGGGTTTTGAGAGTGTCTTCGGAGTAGTTTAGTAAACACTCCATGATGGCTCTATAAGGGTATGTAGCGCTGCTTTGATTGATTAAGCGTTCACCCAAAGTCACATCAACTTGGGAGAAAATGGTGGCCAAGGGGTAATTAATGAGACTCACTTTGGCATCGTCTGCAATATTAGACCCATCTCTTTTGGTCACTTTTAGACGTAAATGCACCAAGGTGTTGTTGAGGTCCAGATAGTTGTCACCATGGCCTGGTATGAAAAATTCGATAGGCCCGTTATCGGTAATAGCAGAGAGAGGGGCTATCTCCACATAACTGGATCTATCTATTGAATGCTGCGTTAACGGTGCCGTGAAAAGATCAAGTTCTGTCTTTATAGCTTCAGAGGACATTCGATGTAAAAGAGCCATGTCACTTATTCTTTTAGAAAATACTTCCTAGTATTCTTTTAGCCTGTTTTGGTACAGACCTCCTCACTTTACCCCGTCTTTGACTTACTGAGGTTCTTTTAACAGTTAACCGACGCTTTTTAGGTGCAGGTCTACGCCTTAAACCAGGGGGTCTCTTTTTTGGCCTTCGAGACAATATCATAAGCCCCGAGCCTTCTTGATGCTCCACCTCTGGTGACGCCCTTCGGGTCATAGCATTGGCTACAACCTCACTTACTATATTTTTAGCCGCTGATTTTAAATGTGGTTTGGCTATGCTGAAGCCTCTCTTCATAAACGGTAAAACCATCCTGAAGAGGTTACGGAATATACCTCCTATCCCCGAACCATACATTGTCGGCGCTCCATGATATCCTGGTAGTCCATTACCCACTTGATCCACATAGTATGAAACATAACGGTTAGGGTCGAGCTGATGGTGCTCCATAACCCTTTTATTTGTATTATGTTTATAAATATAATACAGCTATTATATATGTAGAGAGGTTTTGGTGGGTCTAAAGTGGAGTTTTACAATCGTTTTACCATAAGTAAATTCAATGTTTTCGTTCTGATCCGTTTTAAGCTCAACCAGAATGTTTTCAATATAGTTCTTGCTGACATGTACGTAGTGCGGCTTGTCATAATTGACAGTGACGATGTCCCCATCCTTGCCGTCTATATGAACTGTTCGCAGGAGGGGCACACAGCTGTCTCCGACCCTTTGATAGGTTATGATGTCGGTATAGACAAATATGTTGTAAAAGCCTGCATGTATATCCGCAGGGAATGGGAATAATTTATCGTTCACATACGTCCATTTATTGGGACCCATCCCCAACATGTAGGATAAATTACCGCTGGTCTTTATACCTCCGTTAGCAGGCCCTGAGATTTGTATCCTTTTATGGATTGGATTGTAGAATAGGAATATTTCCATCTTGTTCAGGGTTAGGTGTTCATTCAACTCTGAGACGATCCTGTCGACGGTTCTATAGAAACCTTTTTTAAGCTTAATAAGTTTCGCAGGTTCCGAGAACCTTTTGCAATAAAAATCACGGTCCTTAGCTTTGATATTATACCAACTATGGGGGTATGTAATCTCGCTGAGACCTACTTCCCAAGCCTCTGATAACTCTATAGGCTTTGGAAAATTGGTTGTATACTTCGAACTCTGATTATTACGATATATCTGTGCCGACGCATTACTGGGGAGAGTCAGGTAGAAGCCGCTGTGTTCCATGATGCCCAACTGTGTACACGCGAATGATGCGCTAGTTATCATGACTAGGGGTTTAAATTAACCCCCGTTGCCTCCACCACATCCTGCTCCAATACCCAACTGTTGAACTTTTGAGGCCAGTTTTTCCAGCGGACCAGCAACCATTTTTTACCCTTTTCTCTCTTCTGATCTAGAATCTCCTCCACGTGAAAGACTTTGTCTTTACCCAACTGGACCTTCTGTAATTCCTTCTCATAAAAAGATCCCTCTATAAGATCCCCGTCATAATCTTTTAATTTGTAGACCGGCGGAATGCGTGGCAGACATTCGGTAACTGTAAACAACTCCGAGCTAAAGCCTTGTTCGTATTTTTTGTCGAAAACACCCCTCAACTTTGATATACGCACCAAGTCACCCACTAGGAATTTAAAAGTCATTTTTTTCTTACGGCGAAGTGGGAACAAACCATACATATTTTTAAAGACTTGAAAAGAGTTTTCCGAAGAGACCTCCGAGGGCTTCATACGTATAGTCTTATGGTAGCTGTGGTTGTAACCGTTTACTAAATCCTGAACTATGTCTGTATATCGGTTGGTGTTGTGAGCTGTAAAATAGCGCCACATCCGCTCTTTCAAAGTCCTATTAAAGCGTTCCACAACCGAAGCTTTCAAATCAGAGCCTGTAGCAAAATGTACTATATTATACTTATTCATTAGCTTCTGAAATGTTTTATTAAAAAATTCTTTTCCGCCATCCGTCTGCACTTTCTTGGGGGCGCCTCCTGCCTTCAAGATCGATTCAAAGGCCCTGGTCACCTCTGCCCCGCTCTTATTTTTTAACACCCTTACATAGGCTAATTTAGAGAAAATATCTATAACCGTTAGCATGTAGCGATTTCCATCATTTTTATCGGCAAGGGACTGCATGTCACATAGATCCGCCTGAAATTGGGATAATGGATGCGTAGAAAAAACTCTATTTCTTGGAAAATGTTTTCTTACAGGTTTATGTAGAGTGTAGGCATCTTGCTCTGATAACCATTCATTCACTTTAGCATCGCTTAACAGACTACCTGTTTCTTCGACTATAGCTCTCTGTAAACGCTCTTTACCCCCATAAGACCCGGGGTTAGAGGGATTATAATATATGTTTTTCAACAGCTGCTCAGCCATCCTTCTTGCCTCTCTGAGGTACAATAACTGTAATGAGCCACTTTCATATAACGACAACATTTCAGTTTGTGAATTTTTATTTTAAGAATGCAACAATTATTACGTATACAGACAATTCAGGATTTGTTGCAAGATACAAGTCCCCGTTTTCTCAACAATCACAGCATGCAACACCCTGTATATATTGTTTAGATTTACAGGTTTGTTTCGCTGAATTTTTAAAACACACACGTCTGATATATAAGTATATAAACAACAAATATGATACACATTCACATTAAAGGGTGGTTCAAACAAATAATGTAAAATCTTAGCCAAAGTTATTTCTAGTTCTTCAGAATCCTCAACAAGCCTTGATACCATATGTGACCATTGTAAACTCTCGCCCGTATGTCGGACATGTTTCATGATTTGCTCCATTTTTAACACACGCTCTACAATAACCCCTGTATTGTGGGTTGTGTAGAACTTTACATTGTTCACTTTATTTTCAATAATCTGATGCATAACATTTGTAAGGTCTCTCAAAAGAAAAAATGTATTTATTCGCTCAAACATCGTAGACACATAGTTACCCATAGCTCTAAATAAACAAAATGTCACTCGGTCTCTTGGGATTTATTGAGCCAGAAAAGCATCACATCAGCCATCACAGCTTCCCTGTATTTGTTGTCGTCCACCAGGGTGTGTCGGATTTCTTTGAGTTTCTCATGGATGAAGAGGGCCTCCTTCAGTTCATGTAGGAAGGCTTCGGTTACCCCGTAAACTCTAGGGATAGACGGCGCAATACCCATAGACTCCAGGGCGATGACCAGCGCTGGTATAAAACGGCAGGACCACAGTCTTTTCACCAGCTCCTCAAAATGATTGAAAAAGTAGTATCTAGGAGGGTCGTAGAGGCAAGGATGACGACGCTGGCTGGGATGATTGATCTCACAGCCGATGCATTTTTCTCGTATATATTCGCCAATCACCACGTTTAAAAGTGTAGCTACAGAGGCCTTGATTGTATCCACAAAAACAGTACTGGCCACCCCATCAAACACATCCTCAGGCTGGGTAAATGTCGGGGGTGTCACGGGTCTTGCCAGGGGTGCGTAGAGTGTAGGGCTTCGTGGCATAGAGTCTTTAGTGTCGGGCCCCCATGACGTAGTGGCTTCCTCGTAGATGGTCTGGAGATCCATGGTGTATGCTGAAATGAAGAACTGTCTGCTTTTTTTCTTTTTATTGTAGAACAAGGCCCTTGGGTATCTGGGGGGGGGCGGGGTTAAAGCATCCGCTTACTTAGTTTTCTTCTGACGCTGTATCTTCTTGAGGCTCTTTTGCATCGTAATCTTTACGATTCGTATATATTATGCACTTCTTTAAATGAACAAGGCTCTGACGCTGTTGGCTCTGTACAAAGAGAGCATCCAACGGTTGCAACATTTTCAATTCCAGTACATCCCAACTGTTAAAAGGAATAAGCAGACGCAGTCTGGTATCCCCAGTCAGGCCACCACCCCTAAGTTTGTGGTTTCGGATTGCCTCGGTGCCGATATAGAACTCCACGCTGCCGCACGGTCGGCCATTCTTTCTTTGTATTTTCACCCTGTGAAATATTTGTCCTGAGGAGTCCGGGGTACCTTCCCAACGGGTCTCGTGGCCCGTGAACACACTATACCCCTTGGTGATAAGGCTCAGTTCAGGACACACAACCTTGCGAAAAACCGACCAGTCTTCAACACCATATTCCAAGCCTACAGTCTGGTCTGTATATTCTTCTCCTTCATCTACCGTATAGAGGGTCACTCTACAGGCCAGGTAATCAAACCGATACCCCCACTGCTGGCCATTAGACATCAACACTTGATCTGTCAGAGCATTTGCTGGCGGTATTTGGGTTCTATACACATTTAAAAAACGTTTTTTTGGCGCATCATATATTGCTGGTTGATACTTTGCCCTTGCTCTATGGGCAACCCGAAGGCCTGTTTCAGTTGTTACAGTCATCACTGCTTTGGTACCGATCCCAAATTCCATGGTTATTCTTAAGATCTTGTGCACTCTTAAACAGGTATTGTTCAGCGGCTTTATAAGGGGCCTTAACCAACCCAAACCGTGAGAAACAGTAACAGGTTGACCTGACACATGGTCACTTACTCAACCCAGGGCATGCACCCTTCTACATGACATAGGGTCATAAATCATTACATAGGGTCATAAATCAGGCTTGGGTCATCAATCATTAATGGCCTGTCAAAGGGACCCTTACTCACCCCATAGCCCCCACCTAACCAGGCTTGTCTATCAGGCTTGGGTCATCAATCATTAACGGCCTGTCAAATGGACCCTTACTCACCCCATAGCCCCCACCTAACCAGGCTTGCCTGACCAGAAGACATGCACACGTCATCACTACATAGGGTTCACATAGAGTTCACATAGGGTCATCAATCAAAATTTTGACCCGTGACATCTACTCTATTCTCTCTCCTTATATTAAGCAAAGCAGACGGCACCATAGCCAGGGGCACACTCAGACATAATTTACAACTTATGCATTTGTGTTTAGTGAGTCCGCCAGATCAGAGGCAGTAGGGATGACCACTTATTCTCTTGAAAAGTGTGTGAATTGGAGCATTTTCCTGTCACGCTAAGCATATAAAATGTAACAAGTATTTTTGGGTGTCAAGGAAAATTTAGGGAGCAAAAAGTACATTATTTTATTGAGAAATGTGGTGAAGTAAAAGTAAAAGTTTTCAAAAAAATAAATAGTAAAGTAAAGTACAAATGCCCTCAAAAAATTACTTAAGTAGTACTTTAAAGTATTTCTACTTAAGTACTTTACACCACTGGGAATGATCACTCTCAGGATGTAGAGAGTTAGGTCAGTCTGATTATCTGCCCCGGACCAATGTAGCCTAACAGCATTCATGATGTCAGTATCTGTGCAGCACAAACTTGCATTAGGTTAGGTTTTACCTCCTTTGGCATTTATCCATTAGATCCGTATTTTTTAGTTACAGGTGCAATTACTTTATCAAATATTTCAACAGTCAAGTTAGATATATTTAATAAAGGCATGAACAAGACAGTAATGAGGACAGAGGTAATTGTTTATTGAGGTAATACAAAGTAAGTGCACTAGGGGACACAATTGTGTCTATGGTGTGGGCATGTTGAGTAGATTGGCCTTATTGCGTATTTCCTTAAACCGGTGCTAGTAAAACAGCAATTGCCTACAAGGCCTTGTGTCAATACCTTATTCTGTAATCATCATTACCCCTCTTTTAAGAACTGTGTAGACAGTTCAATAATTATAGTAAATTGCAATGTAGATAGAGCTGCATAATACAAATAGATTGATGGAGTTAGGAATGAGCTGCAATTTTCCAGTAGGATTAAGTTCTGAGGTTACCTTAAGTCTGTGTATGCTCTCAATAATTCCCAAAAGCCTCTTCTTTCCCACAAAGACCTTTCTTCAAGAGCCATGGGAGCACAAAGCATTAACCAAACCCTCTTGGGTTGTGTGTTAAGGCACTCGAGTCAATGGGCAAAGCCCTGCCGCCACACCAGGCCAGATGGCACCCGTTTCAGAGGCACAACACTTATCTCCCAATTTCCACAGGGTTGCCATGGTGTTGGGAAGTGCAAAAGACTCTGGTCCTGTTGAATTCATGCAGTGGTCAGCATTAAGACTATATTCAAGCTGGACAGGCATCACAGGCCTCCGACTTCAGTTTCGACTCTGTCCCTAAAAATGGGCATAGTATGTGGAAAGGGTAAATCACTTTGAAACCTGTGTGAAATCATTCCGTTTAGATCAATAATGTAATGGTGTCCCTTTGCCACACATAATAATACTGTCGAAACCAGTTCCAAGCAAGGATGGTCAATCACAGCTTTATTATACAGCTGATCACACAGCTGATTACATCATGATACAATTTCATACTGTGCATTTAAACATGTTACAGTTTCCACCATGAACAATTGAAAAGGAAGCATAAGTCTAGATAGGAAATTCTCTGTGTAAACTGTGCACTCTGCGTAGCCTAGCTAGTTCCTGTATCTAAGCAGGTGGTTGTGTGCTAAAGACAGCCAATATGACCTAGATGTCCATAGATGTTCCCTATACTTCTTTGGAAGTTTTTTTATTTGTTCAATTTAATCTTTGGTACTTTGTATTTCCAGGAACAACAATAAATCAATATGATGTCTCACTCCATCCTTGCCTAATGATTACATACTCTCACACCCTGATCTGTTTCACCTGTCATTGTGCTTGTATCCACCACCTTCCAGATGTCACCCATCTTCCCCATCATCCCCTGTGCATGTATACCTGTGTTCTCTGTTTGTCTGTTGCCAGTTCATCTTGTCTCGTCAAGCCTACCAGCGTGTTTTTCATACTCCTGTTTTCTTGAGCCCCTGTTTTATAGTTATCACAGTTTTGATCATTCTGCCTGCACTGACCCTGAGCCTGCCTGCATGCCATTCTCTACCTTTTGACACTGCCCTGGATTACTGACCTCTGCCTGCTCCCGACCCGGAGCCTGCCTGCCGCTCTGTACCTTACGGACTCTGCCCTGGACTACCGACCTCTGCCTGCCCTTGACCTGTCACTTGCCTGCCCCCTGTTTTATAAATAGACGTCTGTTATTTGAAGTGTCTGCATCTGGGTCTTATCCTGAGCCATGATAACTTACAATCATACTGCCTTATAGCCTTATGTTTATGTTTGGCTCCTCTACAAAAGCACCTGAGTATACTATATCATTTTATGACCTGCTGGTCAGGGTTGGCTTACTGAACCGGCAAGCAAGGCACGTACCCCGGGATCCCCAACCACCAGGGGGCCCCCAGATAGCATATAAACACATCATAAACCATTGCAAACTGTGTAGGATTGCAGGACTTCTTAGGGCTCTGCCCTTTTTTCTCCACTTCCTGCCTTAATTACATGCCCAAAGAAAACTGCCTGTAGTTCAGGCCCTGAAGCCAGGATATGCATGTACAGTTGAAGTCGGAAGTTTACATACACTTAGGTCGGAGTCATTAAATCCCGTTTTTCAACCACTCCACAAATTTCTTGTTAACAAACTATAGTTTTGGCAAGTCGGTTAGGACATCTACTTTGCGCATGACACAAGTAATTATTCCAGCAATTGTTTACAGACAGAATATTTCACTTATAATTCACTGTATCACAATTCCAGCTGGTCAGAAGTTTACATACACTAAATTGACTGTGCCTTTAAACAGCTTGGAAAATTCCAGAATATTATGTCATGGCTTTAGAAGCTTCTGATACCTAATTGACAACATTTGAGTCAATTGGAAGTGTACCTGTGGATGTATTTCAAGGACTACCTTCAAACTCAGTGCCTCTTTGCTTGACATCATGGGAAAATCCAAATAAATCAGCCAAGACCTCAGAAAATAAATTGTAGACCTTCACAAGTCTGGTTCATCCTTGGGTGCAATTTCCAAATGCCTGAAGGTACCACGTTTATCTGTACAAACAATAGTGAGCAAGTATAAACACCATGGGACCACGCAGCCGTAATACCACGCAGGAAGGAGACGCGTTCTGTTTCCTAGAGATGAACATACTTTGGTGCGAAAAGTGCAAATCAATCCCAGAACAACAGCAAAGGACCTTGTGAAGATGCTGGAGGAAACAGGTACAAACGTATCTATATCCACAGTAAAACGAGTCCTATCTCGACATAACCTAAAAGGCCGCTCAGCAAGGAAGAATCCACTGCTCCAAAACCACCATAAAAAAGCCAGACTACGGTTTGCAACTGCACATGGAGACAAAGATTGTACTTTTTGGAGAAATGTCCTCTGGTCTGATGAAACTGGCCATAATGACCATTGTTATGTTTGGAAGAAAAATGGGGAGGCTTGCAAGCCGAAGAACAGCATCCCAACCGTGAAGCACGGGGTTGGCAGCATCATGTTGTGGGGGTGCGTTGCTGCAGGAGGGACTGGTGCACTTCACAAAATAGATGGCATCATGAGGAGGAAAATGATGTGGATATATTGAAGGAGCATTTTTTTATTTTACCTTTATTTAACTAGGCAAGTCAGTTATGAACAAATTATTATTTTCAATGACGTCCTGGGAACACTGGGTTAACTGCCTTTTTCAGGAGCAGAACGACAGATTTTTACCTTGTCAGCTCAGGGATTCGATCTTGCAACCTTTCGGTTACTAGTCCAACACTCAAGCAACATCTCAAGACATCAGTCAGGAAGTTAAAGCTTGGTCGTAAATGGTCTTCCAAATTGCCAATGACCCCAAGCATGCTTCCAAAGTTGTGGCAAAGGGGCTTAAGGACAACAAAGTCAAGGTATTGGAGTGGCCATCACAAAGCCCTGACCTCAATCCTATAGAAAATGTGTGGACAGAACTGAAAAAGCGTGTGCGAACAAGGATGCCTACAAACCTGACTCAGTTACACCAGCTCTGTCAAGAGTAATGGGCCAAAATTCACCCAACTTATTGTGGGAAGCTTGTGGAAGGCTACTCGAAACGTTTGGCCCAAGTTAAACAATATAAAGGCAATGCTACCAAATACTAATTGAGAGTATGTAAACCTCTGACCCACTGGGAATGTGATGAAAGAAATAAAAGCTGAAGTAAATCATTCTCTCTACTATTATTCTGACGTTTCACATTATTAAAATAAAGTGGTGATCCTTAACTGACCTAAGATTTTTACTAGGATTAAATGTCAGGAATTGTGAAAAACTGAGTTTAAATGTAGTTGGCTAAAGTGTATGTAAACTGTAATTGGTACCATTGGAAAGAAAATCAGGAGATGGAAAATATAACACAATAGATATGGTTGGAGAAAATCCAAAGAAAAACCAACTGGAAATAATGTTTTGGGAGAAAACATTCTCTTAGAAATGCAAGAGAAAGAATTTTCATATGGAAAATTAGCTCCCTGGATGCAATTCCCATGGCTTCCACAGGGTGTCAGCAGTCTATGTTCAAGGTTTCAGGCTTGTAACTTCAAAAACAAAGAAGAAGTAACAGTTTTAGTAGAGGGACACAGTCTTGGAAATTTGTGTCTGCGCGCGCCATGAAGACATTATGCACCTGTTAAAATTGGTTTCCTATTGAACATAGTTCTTTCTGAATGAAATATTATAGTTTGATTACATTTTAGGGTATCTGAGGCATAAATAAAAAAATATTTTGTCTTGTTGAAACAAAGTTTAAGGGTAGATTTTTGGATTCCTTTCTCTGCAAGTTGAATGAGTGGATTACTAAAATCGATGGCACCAGCTAAACTGACTTTTTGGGATATAAAGAAGGATTTTATCTAACAAAATGACCCTACATGTTATAGCTGGGACCCTTTTGATGACAAATCAGAGGAAGATTTTCAAAAAGTAAGTGAATATTTCATCTGTATGTGAATTTATGAAACCTGTCCTCAATCAATCGCATGGTATGTTTTCGCTGTAATAGCTACTGTAAATCAGACAGTGCAGTTAGATTAACAAGAATTTAAGCTTTCAGCCGATATAAGACACTTACAGTGGGGCAAAAAATCATTTAGTCAGCCACCAATTGTGCAAGTTCTCCCACATAAAAAGTTGAAAGTCCGTGTTGCCCAGCAACAGCCCCAAAACATCACTGCTCTAGGGGAGATCTGCATGGAGGAATGGGCCAAAATACCAGCAACAGTGTGTGAAAACCTTGTGAAGACTTACAGAAAAAGTTTGACCTCTGTCATTGCCAATAAAGGGTATATAACAAAGTATTGAGATAAACTTTTGTTATTGACCAAATACTTATTTTCCACCATAATTTGCAAATAAATTCATTAAAAAAATCCTACAATGTGATTTTCTGGATTTTATTTTTCTCATTTTGTCTGTCATAGTTGAAGTGTACCTATGATGAAAATTATAGGCCTCTCTCATCTTTTTAAGTGGGAGAACTTGCACAATTGGTGGCTGACTAAATACTTTTTTGCCCCACTGTAAATGTTTAAAATCCATAATATTTATGATTATTTATTTTAATTGCACGGACTCCAGTTTCACCGGACACCGATCCTTAAGAAGGTAAAACGACACCATTTACTCTCATTCTCATAGCAAAATGTGTAGAATAGCAGGAAATTACCTTCAAAACTTTTTTTTTTAAATATCTCAGCCTCATGACATAATGTGTAGAATAGCATTATAAAACTGCACATTTTTCTCTCTGCCCCATGTCAAAATGTATTGAAATGCAGGAAGTTCGCTGTTTTCCTAAAAAAGTTCGCTGTTTTCCCCTGGAGGTATGTGTCCCGGGGCCCCAAATGCGGTAGTCGGCCATGCTGCTAGTATGGTATATATTATCAATGTCAGTGCAGAGAGACATGATGAACACTGACACTCTCACTCAGTGTTACTCTCTGAGCTCAGTCAGAACAGACCAGAATAGACTTTGTCAAAAGTTATGCATTGGCATCTTATAAAAGACAAACTTCATTCTGTGCAAGAATGACCTAATGATGACACTGACTGGGAACTCAGTTACTATAAGATTATAATATTTCACAATCGTTTTCCGGAAATTGTGAGTAGTTTGTAGAACACAACCCACTGCCAGCTCTCTCAAAGCTCAAATCTGTCCGGTCCGAGGCCTAGCCAAGTCAATCGCATAGATAAGGTCACTTCACCATGGCCGTTACTTGGCCTTACTTGGAGAGACTAATCTGTACTGAATGATCAATATCAGTTCTGACCGTACAACGCAATATGCAGTTGGCAAAAATGGCCTGTTAGGTTATGAATTGTGTACTTTGGGGATAGATTGTACTAAGCGTAACTACAGGTCTAATTGACCTCAGTTTAGCTCCCATTAGGAGATTTCAGTAATATACAAATGGGTCGTGGTCTGGAGATTGCCAACTCTGATATCATATACACTTAGTATGACATTCAAAACATCAAAAGATGAAATGGCCAATTGTAAGTGCTGATTCTGCACTCTATACTCTAAACGCTTGCCCACAGCTCACATGGATTATTAAAAAACAATTATGACTGGATAGCATATCTTGGAAGTATCCTAGGATGGTGGTAACAGCATCAAACAGGCAGATATCAACTTTATGCACTGCTGGTCTTGAACTGGGTTCAACAATGGGAACAAAAGGTTGTAGTTTGGGTCTTGCTCCCATTTAACTCCATACATTTTAGTTCAGATTTGCCAGCAACAGGTTTGCATACTGCAGCAGGCTGCCAATATAAACCCAACGTTTATATTACGCTTGACTTTAAGGATGGCTTCTATCTCAAGATCGTTTTCAAAAATGTTTTTGAAATGTGATGGAGAAGTGGATAATGTTAGGAACACCTTCTATTGTCTCTCTATTTAAAAGCATTTAAAATTAAGATTACAATCCGGAGAGTCTTTTAAAACATATTGTTATGTTCACTTAAGGGATAGTTAACATTTAACCATTTAAACCATCCTATTCTCGGGGACTCAATGTGATTGTCTGTCATTACAGGCCATTTTATCTTTTGGCAGAGTGTGGCTTCCAGCATTACACCTCTCCTAACCTAATCAGTTATCTGAATGGAAAGTGTCAGGGTCATATCCCTTATGAAAAATAACTACTGAATTGTTACACAAAATGTATTCATGCAGTCAGTTTTCAACCAAAAGATGGCATTCATAAAAACTGAACTTGACATGATAATGTGCTGATCCTCCCGCAAACTTCAGACCACGTACGCACTGTTTCTAGTGGTTGAAGTATTGCATTGCAAGAAAGCTAAAGCCTAGTAGACCCTAGTAGCCTTGTGGAAATGGGGAATGTCCTGTATGATGACACTCCTATTCATAACAATAAAACAGGTAGCTGAATATAATAACAAGATGCAATTATTTGCCGTTAGTGAGAACAGCTACAATCTATTTTATCTTTGCATTGAAAATAATTAGAAATGGGCATGTATTTCTTTTGTGTTTTTTATTTATTTTCCCCCCAATTTCATGGTATCCAATTGTTTTTTAGTAGCTACTATCTTGTCTCATCGCTACAACTCCCGTACGGGCTCGGGAGAGACAAAGGTTGAAAGTCATGCATCCTCCGATACACAACCCAACCAAGCCACACTGCTTCTTAACACAGCGCCATCCAACCCAGAAGCACCAATGTGTCAGAGGACACACCGTGCACCTGGCAACCTTGGTTAGCACGCACTGCACCCGGCCTGCCACAGGAGTCACTGGTGCCTGATGAGACAAGGATTTCCCTACCGGCCAAACCCTCCCTAACCCGGACGACACTAGGCCAATTGTGCGTCGCCCCACGGACCTCCCGGTCGCGGCCGGTTACGACAGAGTCTGGGCCCGAACCCAGAGTCTCTGGTGGCACAGCTGGCGCTGTAGTACAGCGCCCTTAACCACCCGGGAGGCCTTGAAATGGGCATGTATTTCCTATTATTTATTTCCATGATCATTGCAGAATAAATTCCTCACCTTTTCTGACTGTGGTGGTTTCATTCCCGCAAAACAGCCTATAGACCTACAACAAGTTAGGATAGGCTACCATTCGTCCCATCTTTCATAATTATAATTGTACCCACTTCACAGTAGCCTCGTAAATAGCAACACTACATGACCAAATGTATGTGGATACCTGCTTGTCGAACATCACATTTCCAAATGATGGGCATTAAAATGGAGTTGGTTCTCCTTTGCTGCTATAACAGCCTCCACTCTTCTGGGAAGGCTTTCCACTAGATGTTGAAACATTGCTGCAGAGACTTGCTTCCATTCAGCCACAAGAAAATTAGTGAGGTCGAGAACTGATGTTGGGCGATTAAGCCTGGCTCACTGTCGGTGTTCCAATTCCTCCCAAAGGTGTTCGATGGGGTTGAGGACAGGGCTCTGCAGATCAGTCATACCACTTCAACACCGATCTCGACAAATCATTTCTGTATGGACGTCGCTTTGTGCACGGGGGCATTGTCATGCTGAAACAGCAAAGTGCCCTTCCCCAAACTTTTGCCCCAAAGTTGGAAGCACAAAATTGTCTAGAATGTCATTGTATGCTGTAGCGTTAAGATTTCCCTTCACTGGAACAAAGAGGCCTAGCCCGAACCAACAGTCCCAGACCATTTACTCCTCCACCAAACTTTTGGCACCTATGCATTCGGGCAGGTAGCATTCTCCTGGCATCCGCAAACCCAGATTTGTCCATCAGACTGCCAGATGGTGAAGCGTAATTCATCACTCCAGATAATGTGTTTCCACTGCTCCAGAGTCCAATGGTGGTGCAGCCAACACTTGGCATTGCGCATAGTGATCTTAGGCTTGTGTGCGGCTGCTCAGCCATGGAAACCCATTTCATGAAGCTCCCGACGAACAGTTCTTGTGCTGACTTTGTTTCCAGAGGCAGTTTGGAACTCGGTAGTGAGTGTTGCAACTGAGGTCAGACGCACTACAAGCTTCAGCACTCTGCGGTCCCATTCTGTGAGTTTGTGTGGCCTACCACTGAGCCATTGTTGCTGCTCCTAGACTTTCCACTTCACAATAACAGCACTTCAAGTTGACTGGGGCAGCTCAAGCAGAGCAGAAATTTGACGAACTGACCTGTTGGAAAGGTGGCACAAAGGTGGTTTAGTTTAACGGTAGAACTGAAGGTTCACCTTTTCAATTGACGTTTGTAGACTACCTCTGAATACTGTAATGAGAAATGAGGAAAGTAAAAAGATCAGGAGCAAATCAGTAGTGACGAAACACTACACTCACAAATGGCAGTAGTAATTCACTAGGGATTGAGTAGGCATACAGCAGTAATGTGTAGGCATTATGCGGTAATTTAAAAAATTTACATGTAGGAATTGTGTAGGTTTTAAGTAGTTGATACCCAAAGCTCAGTAGTTACACATTAGTCATTAAGGGAGAATTATGTAGTGATTTGAATGGGAAATATGTAGTGCTCGCCAGTAATGAAATGTCCCAATTTACCACTCATTACTACTTAAATTACTACATGCAGTGCATTCGGGAAAAGTATTCAGACACCTTGACCTTTTCCACGTTTTGTTACGTTACAGAATTATTCTAAAATGGATTAAATAGTTTTTTCCCCCTCATTCATTTTCACACAATACTCCATAATGACTAGGTTTCTAGACATTTTAGCAAATGTATTAAAAATAAAAAGTATTCAGACCCTTTACTCAGGACTTTGTTGTAGCACCTTTAGCAGCGATTACAGCCTCGATGTCACGCCCTGACCTAAGATATCTATATTTTTCTATATATTTTGGTTAGGTCAGGCTGTGACTAGGGTGGGTACTCTAGTTTTTGTATTTCTAGGGTTTTGTATGTCTAGGGGTTTTTGTATGTCTATGTTGACCTGATATGGTTCCCAATCAGAGACAGCTGTTTATCGTTGTCTCTAATTGGGGATCATATTTAGGTAGCCATTTCCTCATTTGTGTTGTGGGTTCTTGACTATGTTTAGTTGCCTGTCTGCACTAAGTTGTAGAGCTTCACATTTCATTTGTTGGTTTTGTTGTTTTTGTTAAGTGTTTAATTCATGAAATGAGAATGTACGCATCCCACGCTGCGCCTTGATCTCACTCTTACGACGAACGTGACAGAAGATTCCACCACAAATGGACCAAGCAGTGTGGCCAGGAGGATTGGACTTGGGAGGAGATCCTGGATGGAAAAGGACCCTGGACGCAGGCCGGGGAGTATTGCCGTCCGAAGGAGAAGATAGAGGCAGCGAGAGAGGAACGGCGTCAATACGAGGAGTTAAGTCCGAGAGGTAGGCCACAGAAACCCCAATACTTTTTTTTGGGGGGGGTACATGGAGCAGTCGGCAGAGCTGAGGAGTAAACCAGAGCCAGTCTGGGAGAAGGAGAATTCGGAGGAGAGAGAAATGGGGGAGTTGTTGAGTTGGTGGAGGATGCACGGATTTGGAATAAAGGAACGTGTTGTCAGTTTGGTGCCACCTGAGTCAGCTCCCCGTACTCATCCTGAAACGTGTGTTAAAGTTCCGGAACAATTGATGCCGGCTATACACACCAGGTCTCCAGTGTACCTTCACAACCCAGTGCATCCTGTGCCAACTCCTCGCACTCTCCCTCAAGTGAGCTTTCCCAGTCAGGTGTGTCCTGTTCCTGCTCCTCACACTCTCCCTCAAGTGCATGTCCACAGTCCAGTACGTCCTGTTCCTCTTCCCCGCACTCGCCCTGAGGTGCGTGTCACCAGTCCCACGCATCAGGCCTCCAGTGCGCCTCCACAGTCCAGTACGTCCTGTGCCTCTTCCTCGCACTCGCCCTGAGATCAACAGTCCAGAGCTTCCGGCGACAGTTCCCAGTCCAGAGCTTCCAGCGACGTTTCACAGTCCGGAACCTCCTGAGATGGTCTAAATCAAATCAAATCAAATGTATTTATATAGCCCTTCATACATCAGCTGATATCTCAAAGTGCTGTACAGAAACACAGCCTAAAACCCCAAACAGCAAGCAATGCAGGTGTAGAAGCACGGTGGCTAGGAAAAACTCCCTAGAAAGGCCAAAACCTAGGAGGCTCTGGACTGCAGCTCGTCACTAGAGGCCCCGGACTGGGGACTGTCACTGTTTTTCCTAGTCCGGAACCTCCTGAGACGGTCCCCAGTCCGGGGTCTCCAGTGACGGTCCCCAGTCCGGGGTCTCCAGTGACGGTCCCCAGTCCGGGGTCTCCAGCGACTGTCCCCAGTCCGGGGTCTCCAGCGACGGTCCCCAGTCCGGGGTCTCCAGCGACGGTCCCCAGTCCGGGGTCTCCAGCGACGGTCCCCAGTCCGGGGTCTCCAGTGACAGTCCCCAGTCCGGGGCCTCTAGTGACGAGCTGCAGTCCAGAGCCTCCGGCGATGATCCACGGTCCGGTTCCACAAAAGCGGAGGGATCAGTGTAGGGGGGAGGGGGCTGCGTCCAGGACCGGAGCTACCACCGAGGGTAGATGCCCACCCGGACCCTCCCCTATAGGTTCAGGTTTGCGGCCGGGAGTCCACACCTTGGGGGGAGGGGAGGTACTGTCACGCCCTGACCTTAGATATCTCTGTTTTTCTATATATTTTGGTTAGGTCAGGGTGTGACTAGGGTGGGTGCTCTAGTTCTTGTATGTCTAGGGTTTTTGTATGTCTAGGGTTTTTTGTATGTCTATGTTGGCCTGATATGGTTCCCAATCAGAGACAGCTGTTTATCGTTGTCTCTGATTGGGGATCATATTTAGGTAGCCATTTCCTCATTTATGTTGTGGGATCTTGACTATGTTTAGTTGCCTGTCACGTTTCGTTTGTTGGTTTTATTGTTTTTGTTAAGTGTTTCATTCAATAAATGAGAATGTACGCATACCACGCTGCGCCTTGGTCTCACTCTTACGACGAACGTGACACTCGAGTGTCCTTGGGTATGACGCTACAAGCTTGGCACACCTGTATTTGGGGAGTTTCTCCCATTCTCCTCTGCAGATCCTCTCAAGCTCTGTCAGGTTAGATGGGGAGCATCACAGCACAGTTACTTTCAGGTCTTTCCAGAGATGTTTGATCGGGTTCAAGTCCAGGCCTTGGCTGGGCCACGCAAGGACATTCTGAGACTTGTCCCAAAGCAACTCTTACATTGTCTTGGCTGTGTGCTTAGGGTTGTTGTCATGTTGGAAGGTGGGCACTCTGAAGCAGGTTTTTATCAAGGATCTCTCTGTACTTTGCTCTGTTCATCTTTCCATCGATCCTGACTAGTCTCCCAGTCCTTGCCGCTAAAAAACATTCCCACAGCATGATGCTGCCACCACCATACTTCCCCGTAGGGATGGTGCCAGGTTTGACGCTTGGCATTCAGGCCAAAGAGTTCAAATCTTGGTTTCATCAGACCAGAAAACCTTGTTTCTCATGGCCATGCACACTCCAAGCGGGCTGTCATGTGACTATTACTGAGGAGTGGCTTCCGTCTGGCCACCCTACCATAAAGGCCTTATTGGTGGAGTGCTGCAGAGATGGTTGTCCTTCTGGAAGTTTCTCCCATCTCCACAGAGGAACTCTGGAATTCTTTCAGAGTGACCATCAGGTTCTTGGTCACTTAACTGACCAAGGCCCTTCTCCCTCGATTGCTCAGTTTGGCCGGGCGGCCAGCTCTAGGAAGAGTCTTAGTGGTTCCAAACTTTTTTCATTTATGAATGATGGAGGCCACTGTGTTCTTGGGGACCTTCAATGCTGCAGAAATGTTTTGGTACCCTTCCCCAGATCTGTGTCTCGACACAATCCTGTTTCGGAGCTCTACTGACAATTCCTTCGACCTTGTTACGGGTGTGTACTGGAGGCGAAGTCAGGTGCAGGAGAGCAGAGTGTAGTTAACAGGCGCACTTTTTATTCCGGTCCAAGTGAAAGCACATAAGTACATAAACGTGCCCAAAACACAGAACATGAACAAAAGTCTGGTGGGTGACAATACCCACATAAAAATAAAACAATTTCACACAAAGACATAGAGGGGGACAGAGAACTAAATACATGCAGTGTGATCAGGGAATGAAAACCATGTGTGAATGGAACAAGACAAAACAAATGGAAATATGAAAAATGGAGCGGCGATGGCTAGAAAGCCGGTGACGTCGATCACCGAACGCCGCCCGAACAAGGAGAGGAGCCGACTTCGGCGGAAGTCGTGACAGACATTATGGCTTGGTTTTTGCTCTGACATGCACTGTCAAATGTTAGACTTTATATAGACAGGTGTGTGCCTTTCCAGATCATGTCCATTCAATTGAATTTACCACAGGTGGACTCAAGGATGATCAATGGAAACAGGATGCACCTGAGCTCAATTTCGAGGTTCATAGCAAAGGGTCTGAATACTGATGCAAATAAGGTATTTCTGTTTTTTATTTATTTATTTTATTTTAAATAAATTAGCAAACATTTCCATAAACCTGTTTTCGCTTTGTCGTTATGGGGTATTGGTGTGTACATTGATGAAGAAAAACATTCATTTAATCAATTTTAGAATAATGCTGTAAATATTTTCCGAACGTACTGTAAATAGAAATCAAGTAGTAAATCAGTACAGAAATGTATGCACTCATACTGTAAGTTGCTTTGGATAAGAGTGTCTGCTAAATGACAAAAATCTAAATGAAATCTATAGAATAGGTCCAATTGTGTTGCAGAGCCAGGGAAACAAGTATTTGTTAACTGGCCACAGACAGGGCAAGTAGACTTTAACATTGGAAGCCAAAACAGATTGTCTCCGATGCTCTAGCATAGCGTGCACGAACAGTGTCCTAGAACCCAGTCAGACTCCAATGACCATGAGAACCCCTGCTCCAGTTCAGCAGAATTGATAGCAAGTTCTAACCATTTAGCCGAGAGGGAGAACAACATCTCAGATGTTTATCGGCCATGAAAAGTCTTTTGATCCATGTGAAGAATGAAAGTGGTGTAAGTTGAACAAGTGAGACAGGGTCAGTTAAACTCCATTTTACAAGTCATTGTCATCCAATAAAGTGTACCTTTACTGACAAGCTCTCCTTATAGGATGTCATCTCTTTAAGATAACCTGGCACAACTTTTCACCGAGTGGCATTGATTGTTGTTGCAATGCTGTGACAGAAATGAATTGACTCCGTTCATAAAATAACTATTGACCGAGTTTATAGATGCCAGGAATCTCTTCAAACGTACTTGCATTCATGGAGAAGGCTTGTTGCTGTGAGTGATGGCTATAGACAAGAACTGCCAGGAAAAAAACACAGCATTGCATAAAATCCTCTCGTCTCTCTCCAGCCTGTCCATGGGAATGTCCAGCTTTATTTGAACTTTTTCACTCTTTCCTCAAGGGACTTCCCTTTGGCTGGTATGTATATTGTTTTTGATGCCATCAGCATTGGACAGGACCTTCTCTTTTTTAAAAGCATCGCTCAAATGTGCATATTACTCGACCAAAACGCAATAGAGCCTTTTTCAATCAAAACTTTTGAAAATCAACACTACCTGGTGAATACATTAATAATGAATTAATCATTAAATCAATAAAACAATTACTGTACCATGTGGGTAAACAAAAATGAAATCAGCAGTACAGTACATAGATCTATATATATCTGCATCTGTTTAATGTACTAGTCCACTTCATGAAATGATTCATCTCCATGACTAAAGTATATGAAAAAGTGAATAAAGATAAGAGTGATGCATATAGACGGACAGTATAGTGTATTTGATTTAGTTCCCATGGTATAGTTAGTGATGTGTCCCAGATGTTGAACATCTGCAGATATGTGTTTCCTGCCCCGAGTAAAAGAGCCTGTCGATCCCATGATCGCGTGCTTAGCAGGATCCTGTTGCTTCCCTGTTATGTACCCTAGTACACCTCTCCTCTCCCCCTCTCCTAGAGCCCAGAGCGCTGTAATCTGATCCTTCTATTGGAGATAATGGACCCCACTATGCAGATCCTGGAGTGGAGTAGAGTGCCACCAAGCACGCTGCCTAATAGTTACGAGACATCATCTACCCCCCATCATCCTCTGTCACTGTGGACAGAGGGAGCACTAAGCCCACAACACAAACAGCAGTGTGCAGATCATCCAGTTAAGGAGGCATTTCCTCCTGTGCCTTCTCCCACATTGATAAGAGGCATCCCAGAAGGCACCTAGGGGATGCAAAATGGGTGAGTGCCCGAGAATGTGTCACGTGAGTGTGCAAATGCACTTCCCAGAAGTAATTTGTTACGGCTTATCTATTAGAATGTGGCATGCAGAAGAGAGGTGAGGAGCGGGACAGGGGGTCCCTTCCTCCTCAGCCGTTACAGAGTCATAAACCCATTGGGTTATCTCTGGGGTGGAAGTGGACATAGTCACAAAGTCTCACGTTGGGAATACAGTACTGTACACTGTATATGAATGCCGCTGCCACTGTGTTGAAGCCATTGGATGCATTAATCATATCGGGCATTGTTGTTTATTGATGTGTTTGACAGGTCGTCATTGTAAATAATAGACGTACATGTATATGGAGAAGGAGGAAGTACTCTTTTTCTTACTGTACTGCACTACCAAAGGAGAAGATGTGGGACAACTTCACTTCCTCATCCCGCCGTCCCTCCACATAAAGAGGGAACCCCTTAGTTGGTGTCCCTGGAGTTGAATTTCAAATAATGGCCCATTTAGTCCTCTCCAGGGCCATCCCACATGTATGTCAGTGTGTTATGACCATGCTGTCACTGTTTCCCATTAATCACCCATTCATTCTCTCTATGATTCATCTCTCCATCTGGAGCTGTCCTGAAGGTACAGGTACCAGTAGACTAGGGTTCCTTTACAGCCAGGTGTAGAGGAGTGAGGCACCAGTAGACTAGGGTTCCTTTACAGCCAGGTGTAGAGGAGTGAGGTACCAGTAGACTAGGGTTCCTTTACAGCCAGGTGTAGAGGAGTGAGGCACCAGTAGACTAGGGTTCCTTTACAGCCAGGTGTAGAGGAGTGAGGTACCAGTAGACTAGGGTTCCTTTACAGCCAGGTGTAGAGGAGTGAGGTACCAGTAGACTAGGGTTCCTTTACAGCCAGGTGTAGAGGAGTGAGGTACCAGTAGACTAGGGTTCCTTTACAGCCAGGTGTAGAGGAGTGAGGTACCAGTAGACTAGGGTTTCTTTACAGCCAGCTGTAGAGGAGTGAGGCACCAGTAGACTAGGGTTTCTTTACAGCCAGCTGTAGAGGAGTGAGGCACCAGTAGACTAGGGTTCCAGGTGTAGAGGAGTGAGGCACCAGTAGACTAGGGTTTCTTTACAGCCAGCTGTAGAGGAGTGAGGCACCAGTAGACTAGGGTTCCAGGTGTAGAGGAGTGAGGCACCAGTAGACTAGGGTTCCAGGTGTAGAGGAGTGAGGCACCAGTAGACTAGGGTTCCAGGTGTAGAGGAGTGAGGCACCAGTAGACTAGGGTTCCAGGTGTAGAGGAGTGAGGCTCCAGTAGACTAGGGTTCCAGGTGTAGAGGAGTGAGGCACCAGTAGACTAGGGTTCCAGGTGTAGAGGAGTGAGGCACCAGTAGACTAGGGTTCCAGGTGTAGAGGAGTGAGGCTCCAGTAGACTAGGGTTCCAGGTGTAGAGGAGTGAGGCACCAGTAGACTAGGGTTCCAGGTGTGGAGGAGTGAGGCACCAGTAGACTAGGGTTCCAGGTGTAGAGGAGTGAGGCTCCAGTAGACTAGGGTTCCAGGTGTAGAGGAGTGAGGCACCAGTAGACTAGGGTTCCAGGTGTAGAGGAGTGAGGCACCAGTAGACTAGGGTTCCAGGTGTAGAGGAGTGAGGCACCAGTAGACTAGGGTTCCTTTACAGCCAGCTGTAGAGGAGTGAGGCACCAGTAGACTAGGGTTCCAGGTGTAGAGGAGTGAGGCACCAGTAGACTAGGATTCCAGGTGTAGAGGAGTGAGGCACCAGTAGACTAGGGTTCCAGGTGTAGAGGAGTGAGGCACCAGTAGACTAGGGTTCCAGGTGTAGAGGAGTGAGGCACCAGTAGACTAGGGTTCCAGGTGTAGAGGAGTGAGGCACCAGTAGACTAGGGTTCCTTTACAGCCAGCTGTAGAGGAGTGAGGCACCAGTAGACTAGGGTTCCAGGTGTAGAGGAGTGAGGCACCAGTAGACCAGGGTTCCAGGTGTAGAGGAATGAGGCACCAGTAGACCAGGGTTCCAGGTGTAGAGGAGTGAGGCTGGGACCAGAAAGACCCCAGAGTGTTGGCCAGCCAAACATTAGATCAGAGTGGTCATTTTCTTGTTCCAAAATATGTCACAATGATGGATGAGTCCTGTGTAAAATGTCCCTCTTTTGTTGGCTGGAGATATGGATACAGTGTCAGGTACAAGGAGCTATATGAAAGAAGTGCCTCTCTGATCCTAACTGATGTCTCTGTATGGTCCCAAAAAACGAAGAAAACACTACGTTTCCCCTTTTTTCATATTTCTGTCGGTAACTCAACACAGCTGGACATTTATCTGGATATCATCATCTAGGGCAATGTCTTTATCTGTAAGAGAACAACAACATCATCGTCAACTCTAAGGGCCTGATCAAACGGTGATTGACATTATCTATCACACACATGTGCAAGATAAGATCCCCGGTAAGAATGGCACGAATAGTAAACATTATCCTGCATACATTTAAAGCTTTTATACAGTACTAATACATTGAAACTACATATATATACTGTACAGTAGTAGATTCTCTCAGAGCTGTGCTGTGCCACCATTTGTGCTGAGGCCACAGGCTGGAGAGTGGAGCTAGCCCAGAGGAAGTCCCTCTATGACCCATCTGTAAAGGTGATTAAGGCCCCGTTAACATGGTCCTCAAGGACACTGCAGCCTGGCTCTGACAATCTCCAGCTGCTGCATGCTCCTGGTGTGGAGGCTACTACACTACACTGAACTACACTGAACTACTTTACCCAGCAATCACTTGTGGGGAGATGGAGATTGTTACCATGGGAAGCTTTGGTAAAGATGTACACTGTCTATTAGTATCTGACATTGTCAGAGCATGTTTTGATGTCGGCACAGCTAACTCTGATTTTGGGAGGTGGTCATTAGTCCTTAGGTGTAGGTTTCAGATGACTTAAATTCACTCTCTGCCAGCAAGGAGCAGGGTCAACTAATCGTGATATATTGTTTTTTCTGATATTCCAGTAAATTAAATGGTTATCCTTGCTTTGCGTCTTGTTCTTCCTTGGTTGGTTTGATTGCTAATTACCTTGCTTCAGTGTGATGACGTTTGTACTCAAAGTACACCTGTTCCCTATCAGCTCCACAAACCTGTTCCTAAGCACAGCTACGTGACTTTCGCATCTCACTGAAAAATCTCACTGCAACTTGTTTGTAAGTGTTTGATATGATCCAGTGTAATCTAGGCCTCTTTGCTGCTAAAAGGACCATAATCCATACGGGCCAGGGGCTTTGAGTAAGTGGGCGTGGTAAAGTGTCTGTCAGGCCCCTATTTAATCACAGCTCTGCTATGTAACTGATTGTGCCATTTAGACTTGGCACTTTACGTTGACATGAAAGCCATTTGAGCACTTCCTGCAGGCTGGTCTAACAGGGCTCTTGCTTTCAAACCCTCATCTTATCGGCACCAGTATGAGTGCAGATCGGAGGAGGAGGAGGAGAAGGGGGGGGCACCGTAACACCACCAGCCTCTTCCTTAATCCTGACCATTCAACTCTGCCTAAACACAGAGCGACTCAGTGTCAGCACAGCCTTATTAACACACTGCAAGGCTTTAGATGGGAATCCTCAGTAACCCTCAACCATGACTTGGAGTTTATCCCCCTCCACCCCATTCCGTTTGGAGCTGGTGCTCTGAGAAGAGGAGCCAGTGGAGTGGAGAAAGTTGGCCAATATTACTTGGAGTATTGAGTGTATTTGGTTTAATTCCCACTATCAATATTGTGGTTATTTCACATCAACAGTGGATTAAGTTATGCCCTTTTGTATAACAGATGCATTTATCAATTTTCATTTGTCAAATAATCTGCTCAAGAATGTTTGTCAATATGAAATTATTTGACATTTGCGTTAAAAAGAGCTCTAATTTCAGTCCTGTCCTGATTGTCTGGAATTGAAATGAATATGATTCTCCTGGTGTTTAAACAGTTCAGTTATGTCCATGTATTTCATTGGGAGTCAACCATAAAGCACCTGTTCCAGATTGCAGTACATTCTCGTTGTTCCAAAGTTTGGTTGTGTTGCAGATGTGGGCCAGATGTTACATCTGTTTCCTGATAGTTAGACCTCTGGCCATATAAACTAACTGAGATGCCCTAGAATACCCTCTGACCTCTTCTATTGTGCCTTGTATGAGAACTAACAGTTCCCTATAACATTGAGTTGTGGTAATGATAGGTACAAATCAAACATTGAAAAATGGATACTCCTTTTTTATATATTCTCAGGACATGAACAGTACACAACATGAACCATACTTATTGTTTAAACAATCCCATGTTATCTGTAAGCAGTATTTTCATGAGGGTAACCCCTTATCCTGAGTCAACATGGCAATTTGGAGATTAAGCAGCTATGATTATAGGATTTATAGAGCATCTCATCCCTATGTTTTCCCTCCATCACTTCGGTCTCTCTGTCTGTCTGAGAGTCTGTACTCCACAGGGAGATGCTGTTCCTCCTCCAGCTCTGTTTACAAACCCTGGTCCAACACCCTGTGACCGCTGCACATATGACGGCTCCACAGCAGCCCCTCTCTCTGTCTGTTTACGCTGTGAGCCAGGCCATGCACGTCACTGCTGAGTCACACAGAGGCTGTAGCCTAGGGGATGAACTCTAGGGGAGCAGGGGGCGCGACCCATGGGGGGCTGCAGGTGCAGGAATGGGCCACAGACTTTAGAAGTGGGTGGTAGGGGGTGGTACAGGCCCTGGGGATGGGCAGTCAGGGGGGTGAGGGGATTGGTACAGCAGCGGCCAAGCCACTGGCCCTCTGATCTCCATACATCCTCACTACCCCAGAGGTCAGAGTTCACGTGCTAGATCAATACTGGAAACTGAATAATGAAGTCAGGGATGCATTTTTGGAAACCCTGTCTACCTAGAACCAGACAGAATTTATTCATCTTAAGTGGGAATCTGCAAAACATGACGTTTAATATAACAGCCTTGTTTGCGTTTTCCATGAGAAAGTAGGAAGCTTTTGGCCCGGCTCCATGCGCTCACAGCTACCTTAAGGTCCATGCCTCCCACAGAAAGGCTCCTCCGTCATGTGCCGGGGTCTGGGGACAACCATCCTTCCCATGGTGCTCATGTTCCTCCCATGTCCCTCCTGGGGCCTGGAGGGACGAAGGGGGACAGAGGGGGATGGAGGGGGGATGGAAGAGGAGGATAGAGTAGGTCCGGCTGTGAGGAGAGAGAGGGAGAGAGAGACACACACACACACATCTGTTTCTCATCTCGATGGGAAAATTCCCCTGATCCTGGAGATTTGGCTGGAGTCCCTCAGATATAGCAGCCTGGCTCCTCGGAGGCTCCGACATCGTAAGCGAGCTCCCTCTGGCCTTGTTGGCCCAGTTCCACTGTGACCCCCTCCGCCAGGATGAACGGAACCCTAGCCAGAACTGTAGTGACACACTCCCTGGGATAGATACTGTATGGGCGAGACAATGACACAAAGGAAACTTGGCTGGTCTTGGCTGATTGTGAGCTCTTATTGTGAGTTGGATATTGGTGACAGCAGGCACCGTGGCAACATGATGCATACTCTTTATTGCTTTGTCTGCTGCCTGAATTTAACATTGCCAGACATACTTAAGCCGTATTATGCTATTCACACCCTAACTCCAACTCCTAAACCAGTTTTGTGGCTTGATTTAGAGATTTCACACCATTAATTATTGAATTGGTCTTCTATCATGTCTTTGCACTGTGAATTGTGCAGTTATTTGCATTCTCTTCCTCTACGCATCCCTGGATACAATCCAGGTCAGTGAATTGATTAATAAATGGGCTGATTGTGTGGTATGGTAGGTGGCCACATGTAGTGTTTAACATGTGTGCCACATTGACTCTGCCTGACTTGGCCACAGCCCTCTCCTGTTACCACGACGCTCAGGGGTGCTGCTCTGTTTATTTTCCCCTGATTAGCACTGCTTATTTTCACTCTCTCACACACTCCTCGCGGAAGAGGCAGAGGCAGCGGGATGTGGGGGGCTGTAGCCTGCATCCATTCAATGCCGCTCACTCCCCTTGTGGTCCCCAGAATACCCCCCCCCCCCCCCCCCCCAACAAAACTCTGACTGCCCCCAAAACACACACTCATGCCCCAAGTGTTGCCCTGTCGCTCTCTCTCTCTGCAGGGAGTGTCAAACACAGCTCCTTCTTAGCTTCAATCAACCACAAGCTCTCTCTTAGCATAGTGACAGCTCAGGTTGCACAGAACAGTGATACAATTTCAACACTCACCACTGCTAGTGCTTGTGATTCTCTGTGTCTCTCCCAGACTTGCACTGTCCGAAGGAGTTCATGATCTGTGATAACACATGAGATTACTGGGATGTTCTGGTTTTACAGATAAGATGGCCGTCCAGTTGTAGCCCTACATAACAGCAGGCTGATGATACAGCAACCTCACAGTTGGCTGCTGGAAAAGAGACCGGCTCAGCTCAGATCCGTCAGCTCTGCGGATTACTAAAATCTCTGAAAACGTAATAAGGGAACTGAAGGGTTTTGATAGCGCGTTGGGGGTGATATCCTGGACCTGGTGACATTGATCAGCTTCTGTTCCCTACAGCCTGCAAATCACTTTAATCAAATTACTTCATTGACGCACCAATGTAGAACAGACAGGTTTTTGATCGTTCTTGGCAAACACACCTTGAAACATGCATCGTTTTGATTTATGAATAATTAGATTCTATTTCATGTTGGATTTCTATTGAATTTCATGGGTGATTTTACTCACATGTGATTCATTTCTAATAATGAATATGTGTGTTTCCTGTTTAGCTGAGTCAGACAGAGACAGAGGGTCAGAGAGGAGTCCAGGCTGGGCCAGTAGAGAGGCACTGAGAACCTCAGGACAGGCCCCTCCTTTCTCACAAGCCCAGCCTTCCTCAGGCAGATGGTTGGAGTCTTACAATGTTTATTAATCCAAAAAGGGGTAGGCAAGAGAATGGTCGTGTACAGGCAAAAGGTCAAAACCAGTTCAGAGTCCAATAGGTACCGAAGGGCAGGCAGATTGAAGGTGAGGGCAGGCAGGCGGGAACGTAGTCCAGAGTCAGGCAGGGGTCAAAACCAGGAAGACTAGCAAAAGACAATAGAAAAGGAGTACGGGGAAAACCACGCTGGTTGACTTGACTAAACATACCAGACGAACTGGCACAGAGAGACAGGAAACACAGGGATAAATACACTGGGGGAAATAAGCAACACCTGGAGGGGTGGCGACAATCACAGGGACAGGTGAAACATATCAGGGTGTGACGTGCAATCACAAATATTTGCCATCTTTACCCTTAGCATTTGCTTTAGCATGATTCATATACTGCCATGTGCATCCCATCGGTTCAACGGCCCTGTGTCGCTGTCCTGTTGTTTATCCACCCTGGTGGTCTCATTTAGCTGTCCCTTCCAGGCACACAGCCATCTGGGACTGCTTTTCTCTACTATCTGCCTGGCAGCCATGCTCCACGACCAGACGCTTACAACCAGGCATACAACAACAAACAGACATGGACAGGAGTAATGAAAACCACTGTCTAGCAAGTGCACAGTAGCCGTGGAGCAGCAAGCGGACGTGAATTGAGTCCTGATAATAGATGGCACTACTACCAAATTCCCATCAGCCTGGTTGTATAGTTTATCATTCTAAGTTATTAACCTTCCCCAGCTTTGACCCCCGTCCACCCTCTCCCTGCTCCCCTTCCCTTAACCGATGTGATGTGTTCTACAAGCTATAGCTATTTGAGGGAATGTATTTCTCTACACATAAATAACTGTTAAGGCACAATTTTTCTTGGCTTCAGTTTGTGTAAACACTGGTTCAGGGATGGATTTCACCTCACACTTGCTCAGGCCATGTCCTACTTTCTTCTCTCTCTCTCCTCAGGCTCCTGTTGGATAGTCCATCTCTCATTTCAGCACTTCTCCCCACAGAATTTGTCTTCAATAAACATACAGTGTTAATGTGTGAATTAGGGACACCCCTTCGTTAGAGACCGGGTACGAGGCCTCCATTGGTATTCATGATGATACTGTAAGCGCTTGAAATGTCCACTGATCAAGCCCCAAGTCATCTGACCTTTACCACTTACCGTGATGATGATCATTAAGGTCACGATCACTGCTATTGGTGCAGCGATCTGTTTTATGAAAATAGGGAGTTAGAACAGGGTCAGTTGAACATGTTGTAACCACGAACAGACATCAGCATCATTAGTCAGATTGTGACGCGTTCTAGTTTCAGATGCAAGGACTGACCATGCATGATATATATACAGTGGGGAGAACAAGTATTTGATAACCTGCAAAATCGGCAGTGTTTCCTACTTACAAAGCATGTAGAGGTCTGTCATTTTTATCATAGGTACACTTCAACTGTGAGAGACGGAATCTAAAACAAAAATCCAGAAAATCACATTGTATCATTTTTAAGTAATTAATTTGCATTTTATTGCATGACATAAGAATTTGATACATCAGAAAAGCAGAACTTAATATTTGGTACAGAAACCATTGTTTGCAATTACAGAGATCATACGTTTCCTGTAGTTCTTGACCAGGTTTGCACACACTGCAGCAGGGATTTTGGCCCACTCCTTCATACAGGTGATTGACCGTCATCTTGAACTTCTTCCATTTTCTAATAATTGCGCCAACAGTTGTTGCCTTCTCACCAAGCTGCTTGCCTATTGTCCTGTATCGCAGCCTTGTGCAGGTCTACAATTTTATCCCTGATGTCCTTACACAGCTCTCTGGTCTTGGCCATTGTGGAGAGGTTGGAGTCTGTTTGATTGAGTGTGTGGACAGGTGTCTTTTATACAGGTAATGAGTTCAAACAGGTGCAGTTAATACAGGTAATGAGTGGAGAACAGGAGGGCTTCTTAAAGAAAATCGAACAGGTCTGTGAGAGCCGGAATTCTTACTGGTTGGTAGGTTATCAAATACTTATGTAATGCAATAAAATGCTAATTAATTACTTAAAAATCATACAATGTGATTTTCTGGGTTTTTGTTTTAGATTCCGTCTCTCACAGTTGAAGTGTACCTATGATTTAAAAAAAATACAGACCTCTATATATATATATGTCTACACTGTATTTCTGATTAATTTGATGTTATTTTAATAGACAATAAATTTGCTTTTCTTTCAAAAACAAGGGCATTTCTAAGTATCCCCAAAGGTTTGAATGGTAGTGTGTATATTTTTTACAATGTCTTGAGGCTATAGAGTTATTTTCATTTTTTCAAAAATTGAGGTAAAACAAGCTTGCATTTTGGGTTCTGCCGGGATACAACAGTTGAACTACAGCTCATGAGTCATTTATAGGTAATATTTTTCAAGAATCAATAAGTCCAGAAATGGATGTAGCAACTGTAGATTACCCCTTTAATTTATTCAGGTTTATTTAATGGGTAGATGTGTGTGTTTCTGAGGAAACTCTTCCATTTAACCCCAGAGGATAAACTCATTTGAGCGTAAAAAAAACACTTTCTCCCCAGGAAAAATAAACAGCAGTGCTCTAGTGGGACTGCCGTCTACTGAATCTAACTGCTCGTTGATTAATTCCATGTTTTTTTAAGTGTCTCTCACATTCAGAAATAAATCTAATCTCCATGACAATCAATCTCAGTATAATCAACAGTATCAAAACGTTGACTTCCTCATATCCTTATCGTATGTCAACACATTCATACTGCCCTCCAAAAATGACCTCCGTTCAAGTTATAGAGCTGATGAAGAATCATGTTTATAAAGCAATCTACAGCTTTATTCTATATTCCTCAGTACACCTGCTGTTGTACAAAAAAACACTGTGTATACAATGTTTATATACTTAGCACCTGGTGTTTTATTCCATGTTTTGATAAGGTTGTTATAGCAGAAGAATGATGTTTAGAACATCTAATTTACTCGGCAGTGGCCCCGGCCCAGCTGGAAGTTAAACCTGTTCCCCTTCTCCACATGGACTCCTGTCTGTTCTGGACATGTGTTACCTCTTAATGGAGTTTAGCATATCATCATGGCCGTGATGAATTATAACCTGCTCTTTGACTGTGAGAGACTAGGATTGCTTTGGCAACTATCCACCACTGGCTCCTCATTTATAAATCTAACGGCTTTTACCAGTCGCATCAACACGAGCCATGATAACTCACTCTGAAAGTGTTTTTTCCTCCTCTGGCTGACCAACCGCATGCTGCGTCCTTCACCGTGCCTGGCTGGTGCAAGTCATGAAACTCTATCTTAGAAAAACACTTGGGATTCCCTCTGAAAGTTCCTCTGCTCTGCTGCAGGTCCTCATCAGGCTCAGCTAGAGAGAACAGCCTCACAAAGACAGGAGGGCTCACTTGAGTGGAGAGGGCTATCAGAGGAACTGAACTGCTCATAGATTGTATTTTTTTAACCCTTATTTTACCAGGTAAGTTGACTGAGACCACATTCTCATTTACACAAAAACCTGGGGAATAGTTACAGGGGAGAGGAGGGCTGAAAAGCCAATTGTATGCTGGGGATGATTAGGTGACGGTTTGAGTGCCAGATTGTGAATTTAGCCAGGACACCGGGGTTAACACCACTACTCTTACAATAAGTGCCATGGGATCTTTAGTGACCACAGAGAGTCAGAATTTAAAATCCATTTAAAATCCCATCCAAAAGACTGCACCCTACACAGGGCAATGTCCCCAATCACTACCATGGGGATATATATTTTTTAGATCAGAGGAAAGAGTGCCACCTACTGGCCATCCAACACCACTTCCAGCAGCATCTGGTCTCCCATCTAGGCGATGGACCAGGACCAACCCTGCTTAGCTTCAGAAGCAAGCCAGCAGTGGGATGCAGGGTGGTATGCTGCATATAGAGAATTTGGTGAATCTTGCCAGTGAATCACACCAGTACTGGAAGTTCAGCACAGACATTGCACAGCTGCAGGTCCCTAAAATTGCTTCTCAGATGAAGACTGAAGAACAGAGCCAATATTTCTATGGATGTTTCCAGAATACTGAACATCTTCCCTCTTGGCTTGTGTTCACTGTGGATGATTGGAGCTGTGTTGTCCAAGTCACAGCTGCATCACGTTACACAATCCTCAAGTTAAAGCTCAAATCAGGGAAAACCCTGTTTTGATTTTTCTATTTAGTTAACGCTGTTTAACACCTTATGACTAAAATAACTTCCTACAAGTGTTGTGCCGGACATCCTTATGAAGGAAACAATACTCGAACAGAATAGACCATGCATGAAAACAGGATGACACCTGACAACCTTGAAGATGTGACGCGGAAGTGTAAACAGGATTTGAAGTGGTTCAAATGAAATAATGGTAATCACCTTAAGCAACAATAAGCAGATTTTTACTCAGGACTGGTGCATTTACCCCCCTGCCACTATATCATGGTTTTTCAACAGTGTGTGGGGGACAAAACATGTCAAGAGTGTCTGGGCCAATTAATGGCAGGAAGACAGGGTCTGGTGATAGGATGATGTAATATCCTGTTGAGTTGCTGGCCAGGTGGTTGAGTGTTGGCCCGGTCAGGCCTCACCGATATGATACAACTCTGAATCATCAGAGAGTCCTCTTGAGTAACCATTCCCTTAGTTTTGCTTCTCTTTATAGATCATACTGTTTTTGGAACTGAAGAACACATTTACCCAACAAGAACTTCAGTGCGCCATACTATAATAAGGGATTCCACAGCCTTTTGTTGTCGACGGGCCGTATCATCAACAAAAGACCACAATGTACCATAGGAGTTACTGCAATGACTTACCCATGGTTGATCCTATATCTCAGGAGCTGAGGAGATCTCTGTACTATCAATCAGTCCTCTGAAATGGCAGGAGGGGTTCCCTGGCCACCTCCTCCCTAAAGGGCCCACCATGGAGGAAACCAGAGCTGCCCTAACAATGATGAATGGACGTCATTAATGTTGTTCATCTGTTTACCTTTTTCTCTGCAATCTGGGAAAATGAGGGGTCAACAACGAGGAGGAAATGTTCTTACTTCGGCACCCCAGTTCCTGCAAGCCACCCATTTGGTCTTCAGAACATCAATAGCCACTACAGAGTGTGCAGGGGACTCATTAACTACACGTTGACCTGACAATCTTCTGCACTACATTCTACTGGAGCACTCCTCACAAGGCCTATTACTATGGAGTTTTAGTTAGGATTTTTTTTATATCACTTATCCCAAATTCCTTGACAAAATAATCACATCTTCTTTAATTAATCTTTGAGATTGGGAATAATTAATAACTTTTCTGCTCTTAATGGTCTCCTAGATTATCTGTCACTTATCCACATACTGTGGAGGAAGCAGCTCATTTTCCATTGACTACTCCGTTTGTGGCAGTTTTACAGGCTTATCACCCACATTTAACATGTTAAAGGTTTATTACTTGAACTGTGAACTTGGCTTAAAATATGTTTTGTCATTACAGACAGTCCTTGACTTCTATTCATTATTTGAAGTTCTTGAAAATAAACCCCAGTTCCATTTTACTCATACCAAATGTATGATCAGAGCAGGAATTAGACTTTCTCTTGTCTAAACACACAGACAGGCGTCAGAATGTTTGACATTGGACAAGAGAGCACAAGAATAACATTGAACCTCCAGCACTATGTATTGAGCGAAAGCACTGCAGGACCCAGGGTTGTTTCAGGGGACGAAGGACAGCATAAAGATTCATCTGCCTTTAGAGCACAGTCACTCTCACCACGTTTGCTTGTCCTGTCAGCATATATTTATACTGCAAACATACTGAGGGAGCTAATTAGCTCCTATCAGACAGTGCACCTTTAAAAACAGGCATATATCACTGGACAAGATGGTGAGCCAGCAGAGGCATAGCTCTGTACTGAGTGTTTGAGTCTGTCCTCTGAACAAACACAGCCCAAGGCAACTGTTGTTGTAGGAGATGACCACTTGGGTTTTTTAGCCCTTCATTTTCACATTTTCACATTTTCACATGTACTTATTTTTCTTTCCTTTTATGCAAAACGCCTGTGAAAACAAACACAAAGTCCCTAGTCATGGTTGATGGTGCTGATATTTGTGATATTGTAAATGTGATTGCATTGGATGATTTTAGGACATAATATATTTGTTCCCTTCCTTCCAAGTCACCGACTTTTGCCTAATGGCGGAACTTGGTGAGATAATGTTCAGTCCAGATAATCCATGTTGTCCGTTTGGTGAAAGTATTCCTTTTGTAAATACATGTTTCCCAAGGATTAACGTGGAGCAAGTGTGTAACATTTTTTAAATGCCCTTTTCTCCTAAAAGGAATTATAAATTTAGCTTTCAAAGCAGCATCCAACTAAAGTGTACGATGCACCATTTTGAAGCGCAGAGTCTGTACTTTTAGAAAATGTAAAAAGAAAGCGAATCACTTAAATTTGATACACCCCCCATAGAGAAATGCAGACACATTTGGCACCAATATATCATTTATGTTTCTGATTTTGAATGTGTGAATACTAAAGATGCACAAAAGATCTTTGAGTTACATTTTTCCATAATCGTGTTCTGGCAGATTCTGGGAGTATATTCTGTCCAGGGTGCTGTTTAGGTAATGAAGGGATGATATTTGGAAAACTACAGATAAAGATTATTATTGCTATGAAGAAAGAATATGTCAGTCTGAACAGGAGTGGCCAGAGGTGGTCATGAGGGTAGAAGGTATCTTCCCTATTATGTAAATGCATACCTATGGTTTCCATGATATAATCCACCTGACTCATATACGCACAACCATATGAAGCAAAATGTGTGGTTTACCTTAAAGGTTCTTAAAATACATATATAAACATCATTATATATTGTAAGTATATCTGTGTTGTAATTCTATGGTACTGTTTCAGAAGTTGTTTATCATCCATGTCCATTTGCGCTGACCCATGGTCCATAGAGCTGGGCTGGGTGTGTAGGTGGTGCTAGGGGGGGGGGATCGCTGGGACTCCTCAGAGTGTCTGAAATGTTTACAAACACCATCATCCTACGTGTGGTCTGTACAATAGTGGACGGCGGTGGAATCATTCAGGGCTGCTGGAGGAATGTGTGGAAGCCAAGTGAAGAATCCTTGCATTCCTGTGCTACTGCAAACACAGGAGTCCTATACAGAAGATTAACTCTGCGTGTCAACAGGCAAGGAATCTCTCTGTCTCTCAGACCTAACTAAATAGAAAAGTCCATCTCTCTTAAAGAGAAAATCTCCATGCATCCTGGATCCTGAACTTTACCCATGGAGAAGGGTATTAAATGTTCCTGCTAAAAAGGGAATATAAATGTTTGCTTTGCTCAAGTGACTTTGTACGTCCTGAGTACCTTCAGGAAGGCTTTCTCAGCCAGAGGATGTCCCGGTTGGAGAAAATAACCTTCTGTATCTCACAAAAGTAATAGGATTATCATACACTAGAGGCTGGAAATGGACCAACTGTACAACACCAACAATAAGATGCTCCTACTGAAGCTGCTTTGGTGGCACACCATTGATCTTTTCTTTTTGCATTGTGGTACTAATCAGTCTCCCCAAAATCAGACTATTTGCATCAGATTTGATGGCACTGCACACATGGGGTGGGTTGGGGTGGGGTGGGGGGGATCAGAGTGGATCATATAGTTTGACAGTGACTGCCAAAGAGCATAGTATCCTTTCTAATGACAATGTCATCAGTGACACTCATTATTCTGTAAATTGGCACATTTGTAATGTCTAAATCCTAACAGCCTGACAATTAGGGACCATGTTGGTCTCTGGGCCTGAACAATGATACATTGTTGAGAAAAACCTTAACTGCCCAACACATGTCAAAGGATTCATACAGTTATCAACAAGCTGGGTATATGGATGAAAAACTCTACACCATAAGAACACAGCATATACCTCCACTAGTTCCATGAAGTATTTCCCGAGGAGAGGAGGAGTGTATCACGACTAGAGAGAGATTGAGGGAAACTGGAGGGGAGGGGATTTAAATGGGTAACATGTTGAGAGGTAGTGAGGCAATTAGTGACAAGAATGTCACTTTGTCGAAGAAATGCACAGAGCAAGACCGAAATACCACCATTCAAATTAACCAGGTTACCGAAGTGTGACAGCAGCTCCTCGTGCACTTTTAGGAAGGAACATATATGTAAACTTTTGGAAAAATATCTATAGATTTTTTTTCGACTTGCTGATTTGTTGGACACGTTCTGGTAAAAGTATTGTTTGGTTTAGGAGGGATATTTTATGTGCAGTATTACTGTGACATTTTTGTAACCTATTTAAAAAAGGAAACAATATTATTTAAAAATAATAATAATTAAAAATTGCATATAAGATTATACAAATATATATCAATTTACGTTCTGAGAGGCTTTTTCTGTAGCTCGGTCAACTTCATCAGGTTACTCTTGAGAGCGGTCATTGCCTCGCCGTTATTGAAGAAGGAACGAGGTAGAAGTGTCTCGGCTGTAATTTCTTCTCTGGACTGGAGAAGAATAATCACTGCTCCGCTTATCTGCACGTTGGAGGATATCGCTTACATTGTAAAACTTCATCATCTGGCCTTCTGACAAGAAACACGAAATGAAACCCTTTGCCTCGTTCGTCATCCAGATTGCAGTGACGCTCCAACTTCAGTTTTCACCTGCTCAGGTATGCTATGTTTCAATATTCTACACAGAACACAGCGCAAATTAAATATTTATTTTCATTTTTATTCAAGCTACAATTCATATCCAGTTTATTGCGATATACCAATAGGGCATATAATTGCCCTACATATTTGAGGATACGTCTAATGTTATAACAAATGATCAATATGATTATTTGTATGATTACACTGAAACGTATGATTATTGTGATTCGTATTGTTAACAAGCTAATATAACTATAAATATATGTAAACATATATTTTTATTACACTGGTATTGACATATCAGATTAGACCACAAAGACGTCTTTCTAACTGACTCAGCAAAAGCCATTCAGAGCGCTATGTCGATTTCTCATTGTGTCTTGATGATACTATGATCCCTTTTTGAACGCGTGCCATGCTGACACAGTTGTGTTATGAGGTGGAACGTGACAAACTGCATCTCTCTGTCTCAGACCGTTCAAAGTTTTCATAGGGTTTCCAGGATACATTTTGGGCGATTTAAGAACTTTATGAATGATATGCGCAAATGAGCATCGTATATATAATGATTGATTTCTTTATAAACTGTTCAGGTAAAACTCGATCTGTCTCTGACCACTCAGTTCTTTTCTAAGCATAATTGAAAATGAGAATTTCAGAGTTAGAAAAGAAAACCATTGTCTCCAAACGTCCTACTCCAGGAAGGCAGGAGAGCAACAGAGCCTTGTAATTCTGCTAGAGGCTTAGAGACTTGGAAGTGTCACTCTGGTCAAACTGACAAGAGAGTGCAGTAATGAGAAATTCACATCTCTGCACTTTTCACCTCACCTGCTAAAAGCTGTAATTTTCTCCACTGTCTTTTCTCCTGCCTTTAATACTGCAGTGTGTGTTTGTGTGTGTATGTGTGTGTCCTCTGTCACTATATGCCGTTTTAGTCAGAAGCTAGCCTCAGAAGCCATTAGTGTAATCCAGGGCCCTATTAGGACAAAGCTGGTCTGTGTTCTCAGTGCCTTGTCATTGCCAACCTTAGTCACAAAATGTACCGGCAATACGTTTGCCCGGAAATGAGAGGTAGGCCCCATTCAAAGTCTTGTGCCATCCTGCAATAACACTTGTGCCACCAACCGGACATTGGACATTTGCAAATGTGTCTGCTGTGAGTGCAGTACCAGAGCGAATCCATTCAGTCTCTCTCTTTCTCTAAGGTGAGTAATCGTTGGCTCTGTCTACACTGCCGTTAGTCCCTGCCACTCATGTTTAATGGAGAGCAGGTCTCCTCCCAGGGCCCATTCACAACCATTGTCTCACTGTTCATAAACTGACTGCCTATTGGTCGTAATGGCACTGCAGTTGTTGCCCTGTGCCTGTAGGCGTTGTGTGAATGAGGAGACTTGAGTTCCACTTCTCTGAGGCACATCTGAGCTCTAAGGATGGGGGGACAAGAGCCGCACACCCCTCTGGGTTTTTCATGCAGAGCAGAGCCCTGGGTCAGAGCTCAGAGGGAGAGGCTGGCTGGCTGGCTGCTACAGGAACTGGAGTTAGTAGGAGAGTGGGAGTCTAGGAGGGGAGAGGCAGGGTCTGGGGCTGGGGCTGCCACATCATTAATACTAATCCACATAATCAGCTCATGGCCTGCTTAGTCAAAACATGAGGGGTGAGAAAATCCAGCGCTCTTAACACGTATCAGGTTAAGCTGGTGTCCGCAGTTTGTAGACGGATGGGGAATGTAAACTACACAACCCTGAGCTACAACATACAGGAAAGGAGGCCTTTAAAATATATATCACACTTGTCGAATGTCACGTTCATATGCTGCAACATCAGATCAAATCAAAACCAATTTTATTTGTCACATGCCCCGACAACAACAGGTGTAGACCTTTACTTGAAATATTTACTTACAAGCCCCTAACCAACAATGCAGTTTAAAAAAATAGAGTTGATAAAACATATTTACTTACAAGCCCCTAACCAACAATGCAGTTTTTAAAAAATAGAGTTGATAAAACATATTTACTTACAAGCCCCTAACCAACAATGCAGTTTAAAAAAATAGAGTTGATAAAACATATTTACTTACAAGCCCCTAACCAACAATGCAGTTTAAAAAAATAGAGTTGATAAAACATATTTACTTACAAGCCCCTAACCAACAATGCAGTTTTTAAAAAATAGAGTTGATCAAATATTTACCAAATAAACTCAAGTAAAAAAAATCAAATAGATCAAAAAGTAACACAAGAAATGTACATAATAATGAGGCTATATACAGGGGGTACCGGTACTGAATCAATGTGCGGGGGTACAGGATAGTCAAGGTCATTTGTAAAGTGACTATGCATAGATAATAAACAGCGAGTAGCAGCAGTGTAAAAACAATAGGGGGGGGGGGTCAATGTAGATAGTCCGGATGGCCATTTGATTAGTTGTTCGGCAGTCTTATGGCTTTGGGGTAGAAGCTGTTAAGAAGCCTTTTGGTCCTAGACTTGACGCTCCGGTACCACTTGCCGTGCGGTTAGCAGAGAGAACAGTCTATGACTAGGGTGACTGGAGTCTTTGACCATTTTCCTCTGACACCGCCTAGTATATAGGTCCTGGATGTCAGGAAGCTTGGCCCCAGTGATGTACTGGGCCGTACACACTACCCTCTGTAGCACCTTACGGTAAAATGCCGAGCAGTTGCCATACCAGGCGGTGATGCAACCAGTGCTTTCAATGGTGCAGCTGTATACATTTTGGAGGATCTGGAGACCCAGGCCAAATCTTTTCAGTCTCCTGAGGGGGAAAAGGTGTTGTCGTGCCCTCTTCACAACTTTATTGGTGTGTTTGGACCATGATAGTTTGTTGGTGATGTGGACACCAAGGAACTTGAAACTCTCGACCAGCTCCACTTCAGTCCCATCGATGTTAGTGGGGGCTTGTTCGGCCCCTCCCTTTCCTATAGTCCACAATCAGTTCCTTTGTCTTGCTCACATTGAGAGAGAGGTTGATCTCCTGGCACCACATTGCCAGGTCTCTGACATCCTCCCTATATGCTGTCTCATCATTGTCGGTGCTTAGCTATGCCGTCGTGGGTGAACAGGGAGTACAGGAGGGGACTAACCTCGCACCCATGAGGGGCCCCAATGTTGAGGATCAGCATGGCAGATGTGTTGTTTCCTACCCTTACCACCTGGGAGCGGCCTGTCAGGAAGTTCAGGATATAGTTGCAGAGTGAGGTGTTTAGTCCCAGGGTCCTTAGCATAGTGCTGAGCTTTGTGGGCACTGTGGTGTTGAACACTGAGCTGTAGTCAATTAACAGCACTCTAACTTTGGTGTTCCTTTTGTCCAGATAGGAAAAGGCAGTGTGGAGTGCGATTGAGATTGAGTCATCTGTGGATCTGATGGGGCAGTTTGCGAATTGAAGTGTCTAGTGTCTAGTGTCTAGGGTTTCTGGCATGATGGTGTGTTTGATGTGAGCCATGACCCGCCTTTCAAACCACTTCATGGCTACTGACGTGAGTGCTACGGGGCGGTAATCATTACCTTCGCTTTCTTGGGCACAGGGACTATGGTGGTCTGTTTGAAAGGTATTACAGACTCGGACAGGGAGAGGTTGAAAATGTCAGTGAAGACACTTGCCAGTTGGTCAGCGCATGCTTTGAGTACACGTCCTGGTAATCCATCTAGCACCACAGCTTTAGGAATGTTGACCTGTTTAAAGGTCTTGCTCACATCGGCTATGGAGAGCGTGATCACACAGTTGTCCAGAACAGCTGGTGCTCTCATGCATGCTTCAGTGTTGCTTGCCTCGAAGTGAGCATAAAAGGCAATTTGCTCATCTGGTAGGCTCGTATCACTGTGTAGCTCGCAGCTGGGTTTCCCTTTGTAGTCCGTAATAGTTTTCAAGCCCTGCCACATCCGACGAGCGTCAGAGCAGGTGTAGGATTCAATCTTAGTCCTGTATTGACGCTTTGCCTGTTTGATGGTTCATCTAAAGGCATAGCGGGATTTCTTATATTAGTGTCCCGCTCCTTGCAAGTGGCAGCTCTAGCCTTTAGCTCAGTGCGGATGTTTCCTGTAATCCATGGCTTCTGGTTGGGTAATGTACCAGAAGTCACTGTGGGGACGACGTCGTTGATGCACTTATTGATGAAGCCGGTGACTGAGGTGGTATACTCCTCAATGCCATTGGATGAATCCTGGACATATTCCAGTCTGTGCTAACAAAACAGTCCTGTAGCGTAGCATCCCCATCATCTAAACACTTTTGTATTGAGAGAGTCACTTGTACTTCCTGCTTTAGTTTTAGCTTGTAAGCAGGAATCAGGAGGATTGAATTATGGTCAGATTTGCCAAATGGAGGGTGAAGGAGAGCTTTGTATGCGTCTCTGTGTGTGGATTAAAGGTGGTCTAGATTTTTTCCCCCTCTGGTTGCACATGTGACATGCTGGTAGAAATGAGGTGAAACGTATTTAAGTTTGCCTGCATTAATGTCCCCGGCCACTAGGAGTGCCGCTTCTGGATGAGCATTTTCTTTTTTTGCTTATGACCTTATACAGCTTGTTGAGTGCGGTCTTAGTGCCAGCATTGGTTTGTGGTGGTAAATAGATGGCTACGAATAATATAGATGAGTACTCTCTTAGTAGATAGGTCTAATCTAATCAAATCAAAGTTTATTTGTCACGTGCGCCGAATACAACAGAATAAACCTTACAGTGAAATGCTTACTTACAGGCTCTAACCAACGGTGCCAAAAAAAGGTAGGTAAGTAAAGAAATAAAACAACAGTAGAAAGACATTTGAAAAAAGAGTAGCAAGGCTATATACAGACACCTGTTAGTCAGGCTTATAGAGGTAGTATGTACATGTAGGTATTGTTAAAGTGACTGTGCATATATGATGAACAGAGAGTAGCAGAAGTGTAAAAGAGGGGTTGGCGGGTGGTGGGACACAATGCAGATAGCCCGGCCTACAGCCTATCATGAGGTACTCTACCTCTGGCAAGCAATACCTCGAGACTTCTTTAATATTAGACATTGTGCACCAGCAGTTATTGACAAATAGACATACACATTGTCTTATTACAACTTTATAACAGTGTTTTTCTGGGCTAGAGCCTGGATGGAATGCTTCTCTTTATCTGCTGCCTTGCTAAAACTGAATATACACTCAATGCTGTTATTGGGGCTGCCAGGGTATTCTGCATGTTTTTCCTAAGTGCTGGTCCAGGGTATGTTCCCAGCTTACTATAAGATTGTAAAATGAGTGTAAACCATCTTCCTACAGTTATTCCAAGATAAGATGTTTTACTTTCCCTTTTAGGAGTCTTGATATGCAACAGTAAATAATTTCCAGACGTCTCACACAGTAGCCAAAGGATTTATCCAATGCAGGGTTTTCTACTTTTTCCCAATCCCACACACTTCATCATGAATTCATCATGTGCAGTATTCCATGGGCACTCCCTGCGTTACTTTTGAGGATCGCAATAAGATCAGAATTGATCTTTTTGCACATTCACATTTGACCAGAAACATTCAATCTTACTGAATGTGATGTGGTACTTGAAAACCAGGTCTAGATGGGCTTTGGGTAATGGCCTATTTGAACAAGCTTAAACAAGGTACCGAAACTTAAACAAAGTGCTTATGCTTTGGACGCAGTATGCTATGTGAGGTCATCCTCAACAGGGTTACCTAGGTGACACTGAGTGCTCAGAGTAATTATGCTTATGTGAGGAGGAGGACTGGGATGTTGGTACAGTTGAAGTCGGAAGTTTACATACACCTTAGCCAAATACATTTATATTCAGTTTTTCACAATTCTTGACATTTAATCTTAGTAACAATTCCCTGTCTTAGGTCAGATAGGATCACCCTTTTATTTTAAGAATATGAAATGTCAGAATAATAGTAGAGAGAATGATTTATTTCAGATTGTATTTCTTTCATCACATTCCCAGTGGGTCAGAAGTTTACATACACTGAATTTGTATTTGGTAGTATTGCCTTTAAATTGTTTAACTTGGGTTTCGGGTAGCCTTCCACAAGCTTCCCACAATAAGTTGGGTGAATTTTGGCCCACTCCTCCTGACAGAGCTGGTGTAACTGAGTCAGGTTTGTAGGCCTCCTTGCTCGCACACTCTTTTTCAGTTCTGCCCACAAATGTTCTATATGATTGAGGTCAGGGCTTTGTGTTGGCCACTCCAATACATTGACTTTGTTGTCCTTAAGCCATTTTGCCACAACTTTGGAAGTATGCTTGAGGTCATTGTCCATTTGGAAGATCCATTTGCGACCACGCTTTAACTTCCTGACTAATGTCTTGAGATGTTGCTTCAATATATCCACATCATTTTCATTCCTCATGAAGACATCTATTTTGTGAAGTGCACCAGTCCCTCCTGCAGCAAAGCACCCCCACAACATGATGCTGCCACCCCTTGCTTCACGGTTGGGATGGTGTTCTTCAGCTTGCAAGCCTCCCCCTTGTTCCTCCAAACATAACAATGGTCATTATGGCCAAACATCTTTGTCCCTACGTGCAGTTGCACACCGTTGTCTGGTCTTTTTATGACGGTTTTGGAGCAGTGGCTTCTTCCTTGCTTCCTGGCCATTCAGGTAATGTCGATATAGGACTCGTTTTCCTATGGATATAGATACTTTTGTACCGGTCTCCTCCAGCATCTTCACAAGGTCCTTTGCTGTTGTTCTGGGATTGATTTGCACTTTTCGTACCAAAGTACATTCATCTCTAGGAGACAGAATGCGTTTCCTTCCTGAGCGGTATGCATGCTGCATGGTCCCATGG